>NW_026780548.1:0-32461 GCF_030144855.1 Hypanus sabinus | reverse complement strand
GTGTACGGGGAATGGAGGGAAATGCACATAGTGTACGGGGAATGGAGGGAAATGCACATTGTGTATGGGGAATGGAGGGAGATGGAAATTGTGTACGCGGAATGGAGGGAGATGCACATTGTGTATGGGGAACTGAGGGAGATGCACATTGTGTACGGGGAATGGAGGGAGATAGACATTGTGTATGGGGAATGGAGGCAGATGCACATTGTGTATGGGGAATGGAGGGAGATGCACATAGTGTATGGGGATTGAATGGAGATGCACATTGTGTATGGGGAATGGAGGGAGATGCACATCGTGTATGGGGAATGGAGGGAGATGCACTTTGTGTATGGGGAATGGAGGGAGATGCACATAGTGTACGGGGAATGGAGGGAGATGCACATTGTGTACGGGGAATGGAGGGAGATGCACATTGTGTATGCGGAATGGAGGGAGATGCACATTGTGTACGGTGAACGGAGGGAGATTCACATAGTGTATGGGGATTGAATGGAGATGCACATTGGGTATGGGGAATGGAGGGATTTGCACGTTGTGTATGGGAATGGAGGGTGATGCACATTGTGTACGGGGAATGGAGGGAGATGCACATTGTGTAGGGGGATTGCAGGGAGATGGACATTGTGTATGGGGAACGGAGGGAGCTGCACATTGTGTATGGGGATTGGAGGGAGATGGACATTGTGTATGGGGATTGGAGGGAGATGCACATTGTGTACGGGTAATGGAAAGTGATGGACATTGTGCACGTGGAATGGAGGGAGATGCACATAGTGTACGGGGAATGGAGGGAGATGGACATTGTGCACGTGGAATGGAGGGAGATGCACATTGTGTACGGGGAATGGATGGAGATGCACATTATTTATGGGGATTGGAGGGAGATGCACATTGTGTACGGGGAATGGAGGGAGATGCAGATTGTGTACAGGGAATGGAGGGAGATGGACATTGTGTATGGGGAATGGAGGGAGATGGACATTGTGTACGGGGAATGGAGATGGACATTGTATATGGGGAATGGAGGGAGATGGACATTGTGTGTGGGGAATGGAGGGAGATGGACATTGTGTACGGGGAATTGAGATGGACATTGTGTATGGGGAATGGAGGGAGATGGACATTGTGTATGGGGAACGGACGGAGATGGACATTGTGTATGGGGAACGGAGGGAGATGGACATTGTATACGCGGAATGGAGGAGATGCACATTGTGTATGGGGATTGGAGGGAGATGCACATTGTGTATGGGGAATGGAGGGAGATGCACATTGTGTATGGGGAATGGAGGGAGATGCACATTGTGTATGGGGAATGGAGGGAGATGCACTCTGTACGGGGAATGGAGGGAGATGCACAAAGTGTACGGGGAATGGAGGGAGATGCACATTGTGTATGGGGAATGGAGCGAGATGCACATTGTGTACGGGGAATGGAGGGAGATGCAGATTGTGTACAGGGAATGGAGGGAGATGGACATTGTGTATGGGGAATGGAGGGAGATGGACATTGTGTACGGGGAATGGAGATGGACATTGTATATGGGGAATGGAGGGAGATGGACATTGTGTGTGGGGAATGGAGGGAGATGGACATTGTGTACGGGGAATTGAGATGGACATTGTGTATGGGGAATGGAGGGAGATGGACATTGTGTATGGGGAACGGACGGAGATGGACATTGTGTATGGGGAACGGAGGGAGATGGACATTGTATACGCGGAATGGAGGAGATGCACATTGTGTATGGGGATTGGAGGGAGATGCACATTGTGTATGGGGAATGGAGGGAGATGCACATTGTGTATGGGGAATGGAGGGAGATGCACATTGTGTATGGGGAATGGAGGGAGATGCACTGTGTACGGGGAATGGAGGGAGATGCACAAAGTGTACGGGGAATGGAGGGAGATGCACATTGTGTATGGGGAATGGAGCGAGATGCAAATTGTGTATGGGGAATGGAGGGAGATGCACATTGTGTATGGGGAATGGAAGGAGATGCACATTGTGTACGCGGAATGGAGCGAGATGCACATTGTGTACGGGGAATGGAGGGAGGTGCACGTTGTGTATGTGGATTGAAGGGAGATGCACATTGTGTATGGGGATCAGAGCGAGATGCACATTGAGTATGGGGAATGGAGGAATTTGCACGATGTGTATGGGAATGGAGGGAGATGCACATAGTGTATGGGGAATGGAGGGAGATGCACTTTGTGTATGGGGAATGGAGGAGATGCACATTGTGTATGGGGAACAGTGCGAGATGCACATTGGGTATGGGGAATGGAGGGATTTGCACGTTGTGTATGGGAATGGAGGGAGATGCACATAGTGTATGGGGTATGGAGGGAGATGCACTTTGTGTATGGGTAATGGAGGGAGATGGACATTGTGTACGGGGAACGGAGGGAGATGCACATTGTGTATGGGGAATGGAGGGAGATGCACATTGTGTATGGGGAACGGAGCGAGATGCACATTGTGTATGTGTAATGGAGGGAAATGCACGTTGTGTATGGGGAACGGAGGGAGATGGACATTGTGTATGGGGAATGGAGGGAGATGGACATTGTATACGGGGAATGGAGATGGACATTGTATATGGGGAATGGAGGGAGATGGACATTGTGTGTGGGGAATGGAGGGAGACGGACATTGTGTACGCGGAATGGAGATGGACATTGTGTATGGGGAATGGAGCGAGATGGACATTGTGTATGGGCAACGGACGGAGATGGACATTGTGTATGGGGAACGGAGGGGGATGGACATTGTGTACGCGGAATGGAGGAGATGCACATTGTGTATGGGGATTGGAGGGCTATGCACATTGTGTATGGGGAATGGAGGGAGATGCACATTGTGTATGGGGAATGGAGGGAGATGCACATTGTGTACGCGGAATGGAGGGAGATGCACATTGTGTATGGAGAACTGAGGGAGATGCACATTGTGTACGGGGAATGGAGGGAGATAGACATTGTGTATGGGGAATGGAGGCAGATGCACATTGTGTATGGGGAATGGAGGGAGATGCACATAGTGAATGGGGATTGAATGGAGATGCACATTGTGTATGGGGAATGGAGGGAGATGCACATAGTGTATGGGGAATGGAGGGAGATGCACTTTGTGTATGGGGAATGGAGGGAGATGCACATAGTGTACGGGGAATGGAGGGAGATGCACATTGTGTACGGGGAATGGAGGGAGATGCATATTGTGTATGCGGAATGGAGGGAGATGCACATTGTGTACGGTGAACGGAGGGAGATTCACATAGTGTATGGGGATTGAATGGAGATGCACATTGGGTATGGGTAATGGAGGGATTTGCACGTTGTGTATGGGAATGGAGGGTGATGCACATTGTGTACGGGGAATGGAGGGAGATGCACATTGTGTAGGGGGATTGCAGGGAGATGGACATTGTGTATGGGGAACGGAGGGAGCTGCACATTGTGTATGGGGATTGGAGGGAGATGGACATTGTGTATGGGGATTGGAGGGAGATGCACATTGTGTACGGGTAATGGAAAGTGATGGACATTGTGCACGTGGAATGGAGGGAGATGCACATAGTGTACGGGGAATGGAGGGAGATGGACATTGTGTACGTGGAATGGAGGGAGATGCACATTGTGTACGGGGAATGGATGGAGATGCACATTATTAATGGGGATTGGAGGGAGATGCACATTGTGTACGGGGAATGGAGGGAGATGCAGATTGTGTACAGGGAATGGAGGGAGATGGACATTGTGTATGGGGAATGGAGGGAGATGGACATTGTGTACGGGGAATGGAGATGGACATTGTATATGGGGAATGGAGGGAGATGGACATTGTGTGTGGGGAATGGAGGGAGATGGACATTGTGTACGGGGAATGGAGATGGACATTGTGTATGGGGAATGGAGGGAGATGGACATTGTGTATGGGGAACGGACGGAGATGGACATTGTGTATGGGGAACGGAGGGAGATGGAAATTGTATACGCGGAAAGGAGGAGATGCACATTGTGTATGGGGATTGGAGGGAGATGCACATTGTGTATGGGGAATGGAGGGAGATGCACATTGTGTATGGGGAATGGAGGGAGATGCACATTGTGTATGGGGAATGGAGGGAGATGCACATTGTGTACGGGGAATGGAGGGAGATGCACTGTGTACGGGGAATGGAGGGAGATGCACAAAGTGTACGGGGAATGGAGGGAGATGCACATTGTGTATGGGGAATGGAGCGAGATGCAAATTGTGTATGGGGAATGGAGGGAGATGCACATTGTGTATGGGTAATGGAAGGAGATGCACATTGTGTACGCGGAATGGAGGGAGATGCACATTGTGTACGGGGAATGGAGGGAGGTGCACGTTGTGTATGGGGATTGAAGGGAGATGCACATTGAGTATGGGGAATGGAGGAATTTGCACGATGTGTATGGGAATGGAGGGAGATGCACATAGTGTATGGGGAATGGAGGGAGATGCACTTTGTGTATGGGGAATGGAGGAGATGCACATTGTGTATGGGGAACAGTGCGAGATGCACATTGGGTATGGGGAATGGAGGGATTTGCACGTTGTGTATGGGAATGGAGGGAGATGCACATAGTGTATGGGGTATGGAGGGAGATGCACTTTGTGTATGGGTAATGGAGGGAGATGGACATTGTGTACGGGGAACGGAGGGAGATGCACATTGTGTATGGGGAATGGAGGGAGATGCACATTGTGTATGGGGAACGGAGCGAGATGCACATTGTGTATGTGTAATGGAGGGAAATGCACGTTGTGTATGGGGAACGGAGGGAGATGGACATTGTGTATGGGGAATGGAGGGAGATGGACATTGTGTACGGGGAATGGAGATGGACATTGTATATGGGGAATGGAGGGAGATGGACATTGTGTGTGGGGAATGGAGGGAGACGGACATTGTGTACGCGGAATGGAGATGGACATTGTGTATGGGGAATGGAGCGAGATGGACATTGTGTATGGGCAACGGACGGAGATGGACATTGTGTATGGGGAACGGAGGGGGATGGACATTGTGTACGCGGAATGGAGGAGATGCACATTGTGTATGGGGATTGGAGGGAGATGCACATTGTGTATGGGGAATGGAGGGAGATGCACATTGTGTATGGGGAATGGAGGGAGATGCACATTGTGTATGGGGAATGGAGGGAGATGCACATTGTGTACGGGGAATGGAGGGAGATGCACATTGTGTACGAGGAATGGAGGGAGATGCACATTGTGTATGCGGAATGGAGGGAGATGCACATTGTGTACGGTGAACGGAGGGAGATTCACATAGTGTATGGGGATTGAACGGAGATGCACATTGGGTATGGGGAATGGAGGGATTTGCACGTTGTGTATGGGAATGGAGGGTGATGCACATTGTGTACGGGGAATGGAGGGAGATGCACATTGTGTAGGGGGATTGCAGGGAGATGGACATTGTGTATGGGGAACGGAGGGAGATGCACATTGTGTATGGGGATTGGAGGGAGATGGACATTGTGTATGGGGATTGCAGGGAGATGCACATTGTGTACGGGTAATGGAAAGTGATGGACATTGTGTACGTGGAATGGAGGGAGATGCACATAGTGTACGGGGAATGGAGGGAGATGGACATTGTGTACGTGGAATGGAGGGAGATGCACATGGTGTACGGGGAATGGATGGAGATCCACATTATTTATGGGGATTGGAGGGAGATGCACATTGTGTACGGGGAATGGAGGGAGATGCAGATTGTGTACAGGGAATGGAGGGAGATGGACATTGTGTATGGGGTATGGAGGGAGATGGACATTGTGTACGGGGAATGGAGATGGACATTGTATATGGGGAATGGAGGGAGATGGACATTGTGTGTGGGGAATGGAGGGAGATGGACATTGTGTACGGGGAATGGAGATGGACATTGTGTATGGGGAATGGAGGGAGATGGACATTGTGTATGGGGAACGGACGGAGATGGACATTGTGTATGGGGAACGGAGGGAGATGGACATTGTATACCCGGAATGGAGGAGATGCACATTGTGTATTGGGATTGGAGGGAGATGCACATTGTGTATGGGGAATGGAGGGAGATGCACATTGTGTATGGGGAATGGAGGGAGATGCACATTGTGTATGGGGAATGGAGGGAGATGCACATTGTGTACGGGGAATGGAGTGAGATGCACATTGTGTACGGGGAATGGAGGGAGATGCACAAAGTGTACGGGGAATGGAGGGAGATGCACATTGTGTATGGGGAATGGAGCGAGATGCAAATTGTGTATGGGGAATGGAGGGAGATGCACATTGTGTATGGGGAATGGAAGGAGATGCACATTGTGTACGCGTAATGGAGGGAGACGCACATTGTGTACGGGGAATGGAGGCAGGTGCACGTTGTGTATGGGGATTGAAGGGAGATGCACATTGTGTATGGGTATCAGAGCGAGATGCACATTGAGTATGGGGAATGTAGGAATTTGCACGATGTGTATGGGAATGGAGGGAGATGCACATTGTGTATGGGGAATGGAGGAGATGCACATTGTGTATGGGGAACAGTGCGAGATGCACATTGGGTATGGGGAATGGAGGGATTTGCACGTTGTTTATGGGAATGGAGGGAGATGCACATAGTGTATGGGGAATGGAGGGAGATGCACTTTGTGTATGGGTAATGGAGGGAGATGGACATTGTGTACGGGGAACGGAGGGAGATGCACATTGTGTATGGGGAATGGAGGGAGATGCACATTGTGTATGGGGAACGGAGCGAGATGCACATTGTGTATGTGTAATGGAGGGAAATGCACGTTGTGTATGGGGAACGGAGGGAGATGGACATTGTGTATGGGGAATGGAGGGAGATGGACATTGTGTACGGGGAATGGAGATGAACATTGTATATGGGGAATGGAGGGAGATGGACATTGTGTGTGGGGAATGGAGGGAGATGGACATTGTGTACGGGGAATGGAGATGGACATTGTGTATGGGGAATGGAGGGAGATGGACATTGTGTATGGGCAACGGACGGAGATGGACATTGTGTATGGGGAACGGAGGGGGATGGACATTGTGTACGCGGAATGGAGGAGATGCACATTGTGTATGGGGATTGGAGGGAGATGCACATTGTGTATGGGGAATGGAGGGAGATGCACATTGTGTATGGGGAATGGAGGGAGATGCACATTGTGTATGGGGAATGGAGGGAGATGCACATTGTGTACGGGGAATGGAGGGAGATGCACAAAGTGTACGGGGAATGGAGGGAGATGCACATTGTGTATTGGGAACGGAGCGAGATGCAAATTGTGTATGGGGAATGGAGGGAGATGCACATTGTGTATGGGGAATGGAAGGAGATGCACATTGTGTACGCGGAATGGAGGGAGATGCACATTGTGTACGGGGAATGGAGGGAGGTGCACGTTGTGTATGGGGATTGAAGGGAGTTGCACATTGTGTATGGGGAACAGAGCGAGATGCACATTGAGTATGGGGAATGGAGGGATTTGCACGATGTGTATGGGAATGGAGGGAGATGCACATAGTGTATGGGGAATGGAGGGAGATGCACTTTGTGAATGGGGAATGGAGGAGATGCACATTGTTTATGGGGAACAGTGCGAGATGCACATTGGGTATGGGGAATGGAGGGATTTGCACGTTGTGTATGGGAATGGCGGGAGATGCACATAGTGTATGGGGAATGGAGGGAGATGCACTTTGTGTATGGGGAATGGAGGGAGATGGACATTGTGTACGGGGAACGGAGGGAGATGCACATTGTGTATGGGGATTGGAGGGAGATGCACATTGTGTATGGGGAACGGAGCGAGATGCACATTGTGTATGTGGAATGGAGGGAAATGCACGTTGTGTATGGTTAACGGAGGGAGATGCAAGTTGTGTACAGGGAATGGAGGGAGATGGACATTGTGTATGGGGAATGGAGGGAGATGGACATTGTGTATGGGGAATGGAGAGAGATGGACATTGTGTACGCGGAATGGAGTGAGATGCACATAGTGTACGGGGAATGGAGGGAGATGCACATTGTGTATGGGGAATGGAGTGAGATGGACATTGTGTACGCGGAATGGAGGGAGATGCACATAGTGTACGGGGAATGGTGGGAAATGCACATAGTGTACGGGGAATGGAGGGAAATGCTCATTGTGTATGGGGAATGGAGGGAGATGGAAATTGTGTACGCAGAATGGAGGGAGATGCACATTGTGTATGGGGAACTGAGGGAGATGCACATTGTGTACGGGGAATGGAGGGAGATAGACATTGTGTATGGGGAATGGAGGCAGATGCACATTGTGTATGGGGAATGGAGGGAGATGGACATTGTGTACCGTGAATGGAGATGGACATTGTATATGGGGAATGGAGGGAGATGGACATTGTGTGTGGGGAATGGTGGGAGATGGAGATTGTATATGGGGAATGGAGGGAGATGGACATTGTGTACGGGGAATGGAGATGGACATTGTGTATCGGGAATGGAGGGAGATGGACATTGTGTACGGGGAATGGAGATGCACATTGTGTGTGGGGAATGGAGGGAGATGGAGGTTGTATATGGGGAACGGAGGGAGATGCACATTGTGTATGGGGAATGGAGGGAGATGCACGTTGTGTATGGGGAACGGAGCGAGATGCACATTGTGTATGTGTAATGGAGGGAAATGCACGTTGTGTATGGGGAACGGAGGGAGATGGACATTGTGTATGGGGAATGGAGGGAGATGGACATTGTGTACGGGGAATGGAGATGGACATTGTATATGGGGAATGGAGAGAGATGGACATTGTGTGTGGGGAATGGAGGGAGATGGACATTGTGTACGGGGAATGGAGATGGACATTGTGTATGGGGAATGAAGGGAGATGGACATTGTGTATGGGCAACGGACGGAGATGGACATTGTCTATGGGGAACGGAGGGGGATGGACATTGTGTACGCGGAATGGAGGAGATGCACATTGTGTATGGGGATTGGAGGGAGATGCACATTGTGTTTGGGGAATGGAGGGAGATGCACATTGTGTATGGGGAATGGAGGGAGATGCACATTGTGTATGGGGAATGGAGGGAGATGCACATTGTGTACGGGGAATGGAGGGAGATGCACAAAGTGTACGGGGAATGGAGGGAGATGCACATTGTGTATGGGGAACGGAGCGAGATGCAAATTGTGTATGGGGAATGGAGGGAGATGCACATTGTGTATGGGGAATGGAAGGAGATGCACATTGTGTACGCGGAATGGAGGGAGATGCACATTGTGTACGGGGAATGGAGGGAGGTGCACGTTGTGTATGGGGATTGAAGGGAGTTGCACATTGTGTATGGGGAACAGAGCGAGATGCACATTGAGTATGGGGATTGGAGGGATTTGCACGATGTGTATGGGAATGGAGGGAGATGCACATAGTGTATGGGGAATGGAGGGAGATGCACTTTGTGAATGGGGAATGGAGGAGATGCACATTGTTTATGGGGAACAGTGCGAGATGCACATTGGGTATGGGGAATGGAGGGAGATGCACTTTGTGTATGGGGAATGGAGGGAGATGGACATTGTGTACGGGGAACGGAGGGAGATGCACATTGTGTATGGGGATTGGAGGGAGATGCACATTGTGTATGGGGAACGGAGCGAGATGCACATTGTGTATGTGGAATGGAGGGAAATGCACGTTGTGTATGGTTAACGGAGGGAGATGCAAGTTGTGTACGGGGAATGGAGGGAGATGGACATTGTGTATGGGGAATGGAGGGAGATGGACATTGTGTATGGGGAACGGAGGGAGATGGACATTGTGTATGGGGAATGGAGAGAGATGGACATTGTGTACGCGGAATGGAGTGAGATGCACATAATGTACGGGGAATGGAGGGAGATGCACATTGTGTATGGGGAATGGAGTGAAATGGACATTGTGTACGCGGAATGGAGGGAGATGCACATAGTGTACGGGGAATGGAGGGAAATGCACATAGTGTACGGGGAATGGAGGGAGATGCACTTTGTGAATGGGGAATGGAGGAGATGCACATTGTTTATGGGGAACAGTGCGAGATGCACATTGGGTATGGGGAATGGAGGGAGATGCACTTTGTGTATGGGGAATGGAGGGAGATGGACATTGTGTACGGGGAACGGAGGGAGATGCACATTGTGTATGGGGATTGGAGGGAGATGCACATTGTGTATGGGGAACGGAGCGAGATGCACATTGTGTATGTGGAATGGAGGGAAATGCACGTTGTGTATGGTTAACGGAGGGAGATGCAAGTTGTGTACGGGGAATGGAGGGAGATGGACATTGTGTATGGGGAATGGAGGGAGATGGACATTGTGTATGGGGAACGGAGGGAGATGGACATTGTGTATGGGGAATGGAGAGAGATGGACATTGTGTACGCGGAATGGAGTGAGATGCACATAATGTACGGGGAATGGAGGGAGATGCACATTGTGTATGGGGAATGGAGTGAAATGGACATTGTGTACGCGGAATGGAGGGAGATGCACATAGTGTACGGGGAATGGAGGGAAATGCACATAGTGTACGGGGAATGGAGGGAAATGCCCATTGTGTATGGGGAATGTAGGGAGATGGAAATTGTGTACGCAGAATGGAGGGAGATGCACATTGTGTATGGGGAACTGAGGGAGATGCACATTGTGTACGGGGAATGGAGGGAGATAGACATTGTGTATGGGGAATGGAGGCAGATGCACATTGTGTATGGGGAATGGAGGGAGATGCACATTGTGTACGGTGAACGGAGGGAGATGCACATAGTGTATGGGGAATGGAGGGAGATGCACGTTGTGTACGGGGAATGGAGGGAGATGGAAATTGTGTATGGGGAACGGAGCGAGATGCACATTGTGTAAGAAGAACGGAGGGAGATGCACATTGTGTATGGGGAATGGAGCGAGATGCACGTTGTGTATGGGGAACAGAGCGAGATGCACATTGTGTACGGGGAATGGAGGGATTTGCACTTTGTGTATGGGGATTGAAGGGAGATGCACATTGTGTACGGGGAATGGAGGGAGGTGCACTTTGTGTATGGGGATTGAAGGGAGATGCACATTGTGTATGTGGAACGGAGGGATTTGCACGTTGTGTATGGAAATGGAGGGAGATGCACATAGTGTATGGCGAATGGAGGGTAATGCACATTGTGTACGGGGAATGGAGCAAGATGCACATTGTGTATGGGGAATGGAGGGAGATGCACATAGTGTACGGGGAATGGAGGGAGATGCACATTGTGTATGGGGAATGGAGCAAGATGCACATTGTGTATGGGGAATGGAAGGAGATGCACATTGTGTATGGGGAATGGAGGGAGATGCACATTGTGTATGGGGAATGGAGGGAGATGCACATTGTGCATGGGGAATGGAGGGAGATTCACATTGTGTATGGGGAATGGAAGGAGATGCACATTGTGTACGCGGAATGGAGGGAGATGCACATTGTGTATGGGGAATGGAGGGATTTGCACGTTGTGTATGGGAATGGAGGGTGATGCACATTGTGTACGCGGAATGGAGTGAGATGCACATAGTGTACGGGGAATGGAGGGAGATGCACATTGTGTATGGGGAATGGAGCGAGATGCAAATTGTGTATGGGGAATGGAGGGAGATGCACATTGTGCATGGGGAATGGAAGGAGATGCACATTGTGTACGCGGAATGGAGGGAGATGCACATTGTGTACGGGGAATGGAGGGAGGTGCACGTTGTGTATGGGGATTGAAGGGAGATGCACATTGTGTATGGGGAACAGAGCGAGATGCACATTGAGTATGGGGAATGGAGGGATTTGCACGATGTGTATGGGAATGGAGGGAGATGCACATAGTGTATGGGGAATGGAGGGAGATGCACTTTGTGAATGGGGAATGCAGGAGATGCACATTGTTTACGGGGAATGGAAGGAGATGCACATTGTGTACGCGGAATGGAGGGAGATGCACATTGTGTACGGTGAACTGAGGGAGATTCACATAGTGCATGGGGAATGGAGTGTGATGCACATTGTGTACGGGGAATGGAGGGAGGTGCACGTTGTGTATGGGGATTGAAGGGAAATGCACATTGTGTACGCGGAATGGAGGGAGATGGACATTGTGTACGGGGAACGGGGGGAGATGCACATTGTGTATGGGGAACGGAGGGAGATGCACATTGTGTACGGGGAAAGGAGGGAGATGAACATTGTGATTGGGGAACGGAGGGAGATGCACATTGTGTAAGAGGAACGGAGGGAGTTGCACATTGTGTACGGGGAAAGGAGGGAGATGCACATTGTGTAAGAGGAACGGAGGGAGATTGACTGTCTGTGGGGAATGGAGGGAGATGGACATTGTGTACGCTGAATGGAGGAGATGCACATTTTGTATGGGGAATTGAGGGAGATGCACATTGTGTACGGGGAATGGAGGGAGATGGACTGTGTGTGGGGAATGGCTGGAGATGGACATTGTGTATGGGGAATGGAGGGAGATGGACATTGTGTACGGGGAATGGAGATGGACATTGTATATGGGGAATGGAGGGAGATGGACATTGTGCGTGGGGAATGGAGGGAGATGGAGATTGTATATGGGGAATGGAGGGAGATGGACATTGTGTACGGGGAATGGAGATGGACATTGTGTATGGGGAATGGAGGGAGATGGACATTGTGTATGGGGAACGGACGGAGATGGACATTGTGTATGGGGAACGGAGGGAGATGGACATTGTGTGTGGGGAATGGAGGGAGATGGACATTGTGTATGGGGAATGGAAGGAGATGCAAATTGTGTACGCCGAATGGAGGGAGATGCACATTGTGCACGTTGAACGGAGGGAGATTCACATAGTGTGTGGGGAATGGAGGGAGATGCACATTGTGTACGGGGAATGGAGGGAGGTGCACGTTGTGTATGGGGATTGAATGGAGATGCACATAGGGTATGGGGAATGGAGGGATTTGCACGTTGTGTATGGGAATGGAGGGTGATGCACATTGTGTATGGGGAATGGAGGGAGATGCACATTGTGTATGGGGAATGGAGGGAGATGCACATAGTGTACGGGGAATGGAGGGAGATGCACATTGTGTATGGGGAACGGAGGGAGATGCACATAGTGTATGGGGAATGGAGGGAGATGCACATTGTGTATGGGGAATGGAGGGAGATGCACATTGTGTACGGGGAATGGATGGAGATGCACTTTATGTATGGTGAATGGAGGGAGATGCACATAGTGTACGGGGAATGGAGGGAGATGCACATTGTGTATGGGGAATGGAGGGAGATGCACATTGTGTATGGGGAACGGACGGAGATGGACATTGTGTATGGGGAACGGAGGGAGATGCAAGTTGTGTACGGGGAATGGAGGGAGATGGACATTGTGTATGGGGAATGGAGGGAGATGGACATTGTGTATGGGGAACGGAGGGAGATGGAAATTGTGTATGGGGAATGGAGAGAGATGGACATTGTGTACGCGGAATGGAGTGAGATGCACATAGTGTACGGGGAATGGAGGGAGATGCACATTGTGTATGGGGAATGGAGTGAGATGGACATTGTGTACGCGGAATGGAGGGAGATGCACATAGTGTACGGGGAATGGAGGGAAATGCACATAGTGTACGGGGAATGGAGGGAAATGCACATTGTGTATGGGGAATGGAGGGAGATGGAAATTGTGTACGCGGAATGGAGGGAGATGCACATTGTGTACGGGGAACGGGGGGAGATGCACATTGTGTATGGGGAACGGAGGGAGATGCACATTGTGTACGGGGAAAGGAGGGAGATGAACATTGTGATTGGGGAACGGAGGGAGATGCACATTGTGTAAGAGGAACGGAGGGAGTTGCACATTGTGTACGGGGAAAGGAGGGAGATGCACATTGTGTAAGAGGAACGGAGGGAGATTGACTGTCTGTGGGGAATGGAGGGAGATGGACATTGTGTACGCTGAATGGAGGAGATGCACATTTTGTATGGGGAATTGAGGGAGATGCACATTGTGTACGGGGAATGGAGGGAGATGGACTGTGTGTGGGGAATGGAGGGAGATGGACATTGTGTATGGGGAATGGAGGGAGATGGACATTGTGTACGGGGAATGGAGATGGACATTGTATATGGGGAATGGAGGGAGATGGACATTGTGCGTGGGGAATGGAGGGAGATGGAGATTGTATATGGGGAATGGAGGGAGATGGACATTGTGTACGGGGAATGGAGATGGACATTGTGTATGGGGAATGGAGGGAGATGGACATTGTGTATGGGGAACGGACGGAGATGGACATTGTGTATGGGGAACGGAGGGAGATGGACATTGTGTGTGGGGAATGGAGGGAGATGGACATTGTGTATGGGGAATGGAAGGAGATGCAAATTGTGTACGCCGAATGAAGGGAGATGCACATTGTGTACGGGGAATGGAGGGAGGTGCACGTTGTGTATGGGGATTGAATGGAGATGCACATAGGGTATGGGGAATGGAGGGATTTGCACGTTGTGTATGGGAATGGAGGGTGATGCACATTGTGTATGGGGAATGGAGGGAGATGCACATTGTGTATGGGGAATGGAGGGAGATGCACATAGTGTACGGGGAATGGAGGGAGATGCACATTGTGTATGGGGAACGGAGGGAGATGCACATAGTGTATGGGGAATGGAGGGAGATGCACATTGTGTATGGGGAATGGAGGGAGATGCACATTGTGTACGGGGAATGGATGGAGATGCACTTTATGTATGGTGAATGGAGGGAGATGCACATAGTGTACGGGGAATGGAGGGAGATGCACATTGTGTATGGGGAATGGAGGGAGATGCACATTGTGTATGGGGAACGGACGGAGATGGACATTGTGTATGGGGAACGGAGGGAGATGCAAGTTGTGTACGGGGAATGGAGGGAGATGGACATTGTGTATGGGGAATGGAGGGAGATGGACATTGTGTATGGGGAACGGAGGGAGATGGAAATTGTGTATGGGGAATGGAGAGAGATGGACATTGTGTACGCGGAATGGAGTGAGATGCACATAGTGTACGGGGAATGGAGGGAGATGCACATTGTGTATGGGGAATGGAGTGAGATGGACATTGTGTACGCGGAATGGAGGGAGATGCACATAGTGTACGGGGAATGGAGGGAAATGCACATAGTGTAAGGGGAATGGAGGGAAATGCACATTGTGTATGGGGAATGGAGGGAGATGGAAATTGTGTACGCGGAATGGAGGGAGATGCACATTGTGTATGGGGAACTGAGGGAGATGCACATTGTGTACGGGGAATGGAGGGAGATAGACATTGTGTATGGGGAATGGAGGCAGATGCACATTGTGTATGGGGAATGGAGGGAGATGCACATAGTGTACGGGGAATGGAGGGAGATGCACATTGTGTATGGGGAATGGAGCAAGATGCACATTGTGTATGGGGAATGGTTGGAGATGCACATTGTGTACGCGGAATGCAGCGAGATGCACATTGTGTACTGTGAACGGAGGGAGATTCACATAGTGTATGGGGAATGGAGGGAGATGCACATTGTGTATGGGGAATGGAGGGAGATGCACGTTGTGTATTGGGAATGGAGGGAGATGCACATTGTGTATGGGGAATGGAGGGAGATGGACATTGTGTACGGGGAATGGAGATGGACATTGTGTATGGGGAATGGAGGGAGATGGACATTGTGTATGGGGAACGGACGGAGATGGACATTGTGTATGGGGAACGGAGGGAGATGGACATTGTGTGTGGGGAATGGAATGAGATGGACATTGTGTATGGGGAATGGAAGGAGATGCAAATTGTGTACGCCGAATGGAGGGAGATGCACATTGTGCACGTTGAACGGAGGGAGATTCACATAGTGTGTGGGGAATGGAGGGAGATGCACATTGTGTACGGGGAATGGAGGGAGGTGCACGTTGTGTATGGGGATTGAATGGAGATGCACATAGGGTATGGGGAATGGAGGGATTTGCACGTTGTGTATGGGAATGGAGGGTGATGCACATTGTGTATGGGGAATGGAGGGAGATGCACATTGTGTATGGGGAATGGAGGGAGATGCACATAGTGTACGGGGAATGGAGGGAGATGCACATTGTGTATGGGGAACGGAGGGAGATGCACATAGTGTATGGGGAATGGAGGGAGATGCACATTGTGTATGGGGAATGGAGGGAGATGCACATTGTGTACGGGGAATGGATGGAGATGCACTTTATGTATGGTGAATGGAGGGAGATGCACATAGTGTACGGGGAATGGAGGGAGATGCACATTGTGTATGGGGAATGGAGGGAGATGCACATTGTGTATGGGGAACGGACGGAGATGGACATTGTGTATGGGGAACGGAGGGAGATGCAAGTTGTGTACGGGGAATGGAGGGAGATGGACATTGTGTATGGGGAATGGAGGGAGATGGACATTGTGTATGGGGAACGGAGGGAGATGGAAATTGTGTATGGGGAATGGAGAGAGATGGACATTGTGTACGCGGAATGGAGTGAGATGCACATAGTGTACGGGGAATGGAGGGAGATGCACATTGTGTATGGGGAATGGAGTGAGATGGACATTGTGTACGCGGAATGGAGGGAGATGCACATAGTGTACGGGGAATGGAGGGAAATGCACATAGTGTACGGGGAATGGAGGGAAATGCACATTGTGTATGGGGAATGGAGGGAGATGGAAATTGTGTACGTGGAATGGAGGGAGATGCACATTTTGTATGGGGAACTGAGGGAGATGCACATTGTGTACGGGGAATGGAGGGAGATAGACATTGTGTATGGGGAATGGAGGCAGATGCACATTGTGTATGGGGAATGGAGGGAGATGCACATAGTGTACGGGGAATGGAGGGAGATGCACATTGCGTATGGGGAATGGAGCAAGATGCACATTGTGTATGGGGAATGGTTGGAGATGCACATTGTGTACGCGGAATGCAGCGAGATGCACATTGTGTACTGTGAACGGAGGGAGATTCACATAGTGTATGGGGAATGGAGGGAGATGCACATTGTGTATGGGGAATGGAGGGAGATGCACGTTGTGTATTGGGAATGGAGGGAGATGCACATTGTGTATGGGGAATGGAGGGAGATGCACTTTGTGTATGGGGAATGGAGGGAGATGCACATAGTGTACGGGGAATGGAGGGAGATGCACATTGTGTACGGGGAATGGAGGGAGATGCACATTGTGTATGCGGAATGGAGGGAGATGCACATTGTGTACGGTGAACGGAGGGAGATTCACATAGTGTATGGGGATTGAATGGAGATGCACATTGGGTATGGGGAATGGAGGGATTTGCACGTTGTGTATGGGAATGGAGGGTGATGCACATTGTGTACGGGGAATGGAGGGAGATGCACATTGTGTAGGGGGATTGCAGGGAGATGGACATTGTGTATGGGGAACGGAGGGAGCTGCACATTGTGTATGGGGAATGGAGGGAGATGGACATTGTGTATGGGGATTGGAGGGAGATGCACATTGTGTATGGGGAATGGATGGAGATGGACATTGTGTACGTGGAATGGAGGGAGATGCACATTGTTTACGGGGAATGGATGGAGATGCACATTATTTGTGGGGATTGGAGGGAGATGCACATTGTGTACGGGGAATGGAGGGAGATGCACATAGTGTACGGGGAATGGAGGGAGATGGACATTGTGTACGTGGAATGGAGGGAGATGCACATTGTGTACGGGGAATGGATGGAGATGCACATTATTTATGGGGATTGGAGGGAGATGCACATTGTGTACGGGGAATGGAGGGAGATGCAGATTGTGTACAGGGAATGGAGGGAGATGGACATTGTGTATGGGGAATGGAGGGAGATGGACATTGTGTACGGGGAATGGAGATGGACATTGTATATGGGGAATGGAGGGAGATGGACATTGTGTGTGGGGAATGGAGGGAGATGGACATTGTGTACGGGGAATGGAGATGGACATTGTGTATGGGGAATGGAGGGAGATGGACATTGTGTATGGGGAACGGACGGAGATGGACATTGTGTATGGGGAACGGAGGGAGATGGACATTGTATACGCGGAATGGAGGAGATGCACATTGTGTATGGGGATTGGAGGGAGATGCACATTGTGTATGGGGAATGGAGGGAGATGCACATTGTGTATGGGGAATGGAGGGAGATGCACATTGTGTATGGGGAATGGAGGGAGATGCACATTGTGTACGGGGAATGGAGGGAGATGCACTGTGTACGGGGAATGGAGGGAGATGCACAAAGTGTACGGGGAATGGAGGGAGATGGACATTGTGTACGTGGAATGGAGGGAGATGCACATTGTGTACGGGGAATGGATGGAGATGCACATTATTTATGGGGATTGGAGGGAGATGCACATTGTGTACGGGGAATGGAGGGAGATGCACATAGTGTACGGGGAATGGAGGGAGATGGACATTGTGTACGTGGAATGGAGGGAGATGCACATTGTGTACGGGGAATGGATGGAGATGCACATTATTTATGGGGATTGGAGGGAGATGCACATTGTGTACGGGGAATGGAGGGAGATGCAGATTGTGTACAGGGAATGGAGGGAGATGGACATTGTGTATGGGGAATGGAGGGAGATGGACGTTGTGTATGGGGATTGAAGGGAGATGCACATTGTGTATGGGGATCAGAGCGAGATGCACATTGAGTATGGGGAATGGAGGAATTTGCACGATGTGTATGGGAATGGAGGGAGATGCACATAGTGTATGGGGAATGAAGGGAGATGCACTTTGTGTATGGGGAATGGAGGAGATGCACATTGTGTATGGGGAACAGTGCGAGATGCACATTGGGTATGGGGAATGGAGGGATTTGCACGTTGTGTATGGGAATGGAGGGAGATGCACATAGTGTATGGTGTATGGAGGGAGATGCACTTTGTGTATGGGTAATGGAGGGAGATGGACATTGTGTACGGGGAACGGAGGGAGATGCACATTGTGTATGGGGAATGGAGGGAGATGCACATTGTGTATGGGGAACGGAGCGAGATGCACATTGTGTATGTGTAATGGAGGGAAATGCACGTTGTGTATGGGGAACGGAGGGAGATGGACATTGTGTATGGGGAATGGTGGGAGATGGACATTGTGTACGGGGAATGGAGATGGACATTGTATATGGGGAATGGAGGGAGATGGACATTGTGTGTGGGGAATGGAGGGAGATGGACATTGTGTACGCGGAATGGAGATGGACATTGTGTATTGGGAATGGAGCGAGATGGACATTGTGTATGGGCAACGGACGGAGATGGACATTGTGTATGGGGAACGGAGGGGGATGGACATTGTGTACGCGGAATGGAGGAGATGCACATTGTGTATGGGGATTGGAGGGAGATGCACATTGTGTATGGGGAATGGAGGGAGATGCACATTGTGTATGGGGAATGGAGGGAGATGCACATTGTGTACGGGGAATGGAGGGAGATGCACGTTGTGTATGGGGATTGAAGGGAGATGCACAGTGTGTATGGGGAACAGAGCGAGATGCACATTGAGTATGGGGAATGGAGGGATTTGCACGATGTGTATGGGAATGGAGGGAGATGCACATAGTGTATGGGGAATGGAGGGAGATGCACTTTGTGAATGGGGAATGCAGGAGATGCACATTGTGTATGGGGAATGGAAGGAGATGCACATTGTGTACGCGGAATGGAGGGAGATGCACATTGTGTACGGTGAACGGAGGGAGATTCACATAGTGCATGGGGAATGGAGGGTGATGCACATTGTGTACAGGGAATGGAGGGAGGTGCACGTTGTGTATGGGGATTGAAGGGAAATGCACATTGTGTACGCGGAATGGAGGGAGATGGACATTGTGTACGGGGAACGGGGGGAGATGCACATTGTGTATGGGGAACGGAGGGAGATGCACATTGTGTACGGGGAAAGGAGGGAGATGAACATTGTGATTGGGGAACGGAGGGAGATGCACATTGTGTAAGAGGAACGGAGGGAGATGCACATTGTGTACGGGGAAAGGAGGGAGATGCACATTGTGTAAGAGGAACGGAGGGAGATTGACTGTCTGTGGGGAATGGAGGGAGATGGACATTGTGTACGCTGAATGGAGGAGATGCACATTTTGTATGGGGAATTGAGGGAGATGCACATTGTGTACGGGGAATGGAGGGAGATGGACTGTGTGTGGGGAATGGAGGGAGATGGACATTGTGTATGGGGAATGGAGGGAGATGGACATTGTGTACGGGGAATGGAGATGGACATTGTATATGGGGAATGGAGGGAGATGGACATTGTGCGTGGGGAATGGAGGGAGATGGAGATTGTATATGGGGAATGGAGGGAGATGGACATTGTGTACGGGGAATGGAGATGGACATTGTGTATGGGGAATGGAGGGAGATGGACATTGTGTATGGGGAACGGACGGAGATGGACATTGTGTATGGGGAACGGAGGGAGATGGACATTGTGTGTGGGGAATGGAGGGAGATGGACATTGTGTATGGGGAATGGAGGGAGATGCACATTGTGTATGGGGAATGGAAGGAGATGCACATTGTGTACGCGGAATGGAGGGAGATGCACATTGTGTACGGGGAATGGAGGGAGGTGCACGTTGTGTATGGGGATTGAAGGGAGTTGCACATTGTGTATGGGGAACAGAGCGAGATGCCCATTGAGTATGGGGAATGGAGGGATTTGCACGATGTGTATGGGAATGGAGGGAGATGCACATAGTGTATGGGGAATGGAGGGAGATGCACTTTGTGAATGGGGAATGGAGGAGATGCACATTGTTTATGGGGAACAGTGCGAGATGCACATTGGGTATGGGGAATGGAGGGATTTGCACGTTGTGTATGGGAATGGCGGGAGATGCACATAGTGTATGGGGAATGGAGGGAGATGCACTTTGTGTATGGGGAATGGAGGGAGATGGACATTGTGTACGGGGAACGGAGGGAGATGCACATTGTGTATGGGGATTGGAGGGAGATGCACATTGTGTATGGGGAACGGAGCGAGATGCACATTGTGTATGTGGAATGGAGGGAAATGCACGTTGTGTATGGTTAACGGAGGGAGATGCAAGTTGTGTACAGGGAATGGAGGGAGATGGACATTGTGTATGGGGAATGGAGGGAGATGGACATTGTGTATGGGGAACGGAGGGAGATGGACATTGTGTATGGGGAATGGAGAGAGATGGACATTGTGTACGCGGAATGGAGTGAGATGCACATAGTGTACGGGGAATGGAGGGAGATGCACATTGTGTATGGGGAATGGAGTGAGATGGACATTGTGCACGCGGAATGGAGGGAGGTGCACATAGTGTACGGGGAATGGAGGGAAATGCACATAGTGTACGGGGAATGGAGGGAAATGCTCATTGTGTATGGGGAATGGAGGGAGATGGAAATTGTGTACGCAGAATGGAGGGAGATGCACATTGTGTATGGGGAACTGAGGGAGATGCACATTGTGTACGGGGAATGGAGGGAGATAGACATTGTGTATGGGGAATGGAGGCAGATGCACATTGTGTATGGGGAATGGAGGGAGATGGACATTGTGTACCGTGAATGGAGATGGACATTGTATATGGGGAATGGAGGGAGATGGACATTGTGTGTGGGGAATGGAGGGAGATAGAGATTGTATATGGGGAATGGAGGGAGATGGACATTGTGTACGGGGAATGGAGATGGACATTGTGTATGGGGAATGGAGGGAGATGGACATTGTGTACGGGGAATGGAGATGGACATTGTGTGTGGGGAATGGAGGGAGATGGAGGTTGTATATGGGGAACGGAGGGAGATGCACATTGTGTATGGGGAATGGAGGGAGATGCACGTTGTGTATGGGGAACGGAGCGAGATGCACATTGTGTATGTGTAATGGAGGGAAATGCACGTTGTGTATGGGGAACGGAGGGAGATGGACATTGTGTATGGGGAATGGAGGGAGATGGACATTGTTTACGGGGAATGGAGATGGACATTGTATATGGGGAATGGAGGGAGATGGACATTGTGTGTGGGGAATGGAGGGAGATGGACATTGTGTACGGGGAATGGAGATGGACATTGTGTATGAGGAATGGAGGGTGATGGACATTGTGTATGGGCAACGGACGGAGATGGACATTGTGTATGGGGAACGGAGGGGGATGGACATTGGGTACGCGGAATGGAGGAGATGCACATTGTGTATGGGGATTGGAGGGAGATGCACATTGTGTATGGGGAATGGAGGGAGATGCACATTGTGTATGGGGAATGGAGGGAGATGCACATTGTGTATGGGGAATGGAGGGAGATGCACATTGTGAACGGGGAATGGAGGGAGATGCACAAAGTGTACGGGGAATGGAGGGAGATGCACATTGTGTATGGGGAACGGAGGGAGATGCACATTGTGTATGGGGAACGGACGGAGATGGACATTGTGTATGGGGAACGGAGGGAGATGCAAGTTGTGTACGGGGAATGGAGGGAGATGGACATTGTGTATGGGGAATGGAGGGAGATGGACATTGTGTATGGGGAACGGAGGGAGATGGAAATTGTGTATGGGGAATGGAGAGAGATGGACATTGTGTACGCGGAATGGAGTGAGATGCACATAGTGTACGGGGAATGGAGGGAGATGCACATTGTGTATGGGGAATGGAGTGAGATGGACATTGTGTACGCGGAATGGAGGGAGATGCACATAGTGTACGGGGAATGGAGGGAAATGCACATAGTGTACGGGGAATGGAGGGAAATGCACATTGTGTATGGGGAATGGAGGGAGATGGAAATTGTGTACGTGGAATGGAGGGAGATGCACATTGTGTATGGGGAACTGAGGGAGATGCACATTGTGTACGGGGAATGGAGGGAGATAGACATTGTGTATGGGGAATGGAGGCAGATGCACATTGTGTATGGGGAATGGAGGGAGATGCACATAGTGTACGGGGAATGGAGGGAGATGCACATTGTGTATGGGGAATGGAGCAAGATGCACATTGTGTATGGGGAATGGTTGGAGATGCACATTGTGTACGCGGAATGCAGCGAGATGCACATTGTGTACTGTGAACGGAGGGAGATTCACATAGTGTATGGGGAATGGAGGGAGATGCACATTGTGTATGGGGAATGGAGGGAGATGCACGTTGTGTATTGGGAATGGAGGGAGATGCACATTGTGTATGGGGAATGGAGGGAGATGCACTTTGTGTATGGGGAATGGAGGGAGATGCACATAGTGTACGGGGAATGGAGGGAGATGCACATTGTGTACGGGGAATGGAGGGAGATGCACATTGTGTATGCGGAATGGAGGGAGATGCACATTGTGTACGGTGAACGGAGGGAGATTCACATAGTGTATGGGGATTGAATGGAGATGCACATTGGGTATGGGGAATGGAGGGATTTGCACGTTGTGTATGGGAATGGAGGGTGATGCACATTGTGTACGGGGAATGGAGGGAGATGCACATTGTGTAGGGGGATTGCAGGGAGATGGACATTGTGTATGGGGAACGGAGGGAGCTGCACATTGTGTATGGGGAATGGAGGGAGATGGACATTGTGTATGGGGATTGGAGGGAGATGCACATTGTGTATGGGGAATGGATGGAGATGGACATTGTGTACGTGGAATGGAGGGAGATGCACATTGTTTACGGGGAATGGATGGAGATGCACATTATTTATGGGGATTGGAGGGAGATGCACATTGTGTACGGGGAATGGAGGGAGATGCACATAGTGTACGGGGAATGGAGGGAGATGGACATTGTGTACGTGGAATGGAGGGAGATGCACATTGTGTACGGGGAATGGATGGAGATGCACATTATTTATGGGGATTGGAGGGAGATGCACATTGTGTACGGGGAATGGAGGGAGATGCAGATTGTGTACAGGGAATGGAGGGAGATGGACATTGTGTATGGGGAATGGAGGGAGATGGACATTGTGTACGGGGAATGGAGATGGACATTGTATATGGGGAATGGAGGAGATGGACATTGTGTGTGGGGAATGGAGGGAGATGGACATTGTGTACGGGGAATGGAGATGGACATTGTGTATGGGGAATGGAGGGAGATGGACATTGTGTATGGGGAACGGACGGAGATGGACATTGTGTATGGGGAACGGAGGGAGATGGACATTGTATACGCGGAATGGAGGAGATGCACATTGTGTATGGGGATTGGAGGGAGATGCACATTGTGTATGGGGAATGGAGGGAGATGCACATTGTGTATGGGGAATGGAGGGAGATGCACATTGTGTATGGGGAATGGAGGGAGATGCACATTGTGTACGGGGAATGGAGGGAGATGCACTGTGTACGGGGAATGGAGGGAGATGCACAAAGTGTACGGGGAATGGAGGGAGATGGACATTGTGTACGTGGAATGGAGGGAGATGCACATTGTGTACGGGGAATGGATGGAGATGCACATTATTTATGGGGATTGGAGGGAGATGCACATTGTGTACGGGGAATGGAGGGAGATGCACATAGTGTACGGGGAATGGAGGGAGATGGACATTGTGTACGTGGAATGGAGGGAGATGCACATTGTGTACGGGGAATGGATGGAGATGCACATTATTTATGGGGATTGGAGGGAGATGCACATTGTGTACGGGGAATGGAGGGAGATGCAGATTGTGTACAGGGAATGGAGGGAGATGGACATTGTGTATGGGGAATGGAGGGAGATGGACGTTGTGTATGGGGATTGAAGGGAGATGCACATTGTGTATGGGGATCAGAGCGAGATGCACATTGAGTATGGGGAATGGAGGAATTTGCACGATGTGTATGGGAATGGAGGGAGATGCACATAGTGTATGGGGAATGGAGGGAGATGCACTTTGTGTATGGGGAATGGAGGAGATGCACATTGTGTATGGGGAACAGTGCGAGATGCACATTGGGTATGGGGAATGGAGGGATTTGCACGTTGTGTATGGGAATGGAGGGAGATGCACATAGTGTATGGTGTATGGAGGGAGATGCACTTTGTGTATGGGTAATGGAGGGAGATGGACATTGTGTACGGGGAACGGAGGGAGATGCACATTGTGTATGGGGAATGGAGGGAGATGCACATTGTGTATGGGGAACGGAGCGAGATGCACATTGTGTATGTGTAATGGAGGGAAATGCACGTTGTGTATGGGGAACGGAGGGAGATGGACATTGTGTATGGGGAATGGTGGGAGATGGACATTGTGTACGGGGAATGGAGATGGACATTGTATATGGGGAATGGAGGGAGATGGACATTGTGTGTGGGGAATGGAGGGAGATGGACATTGTGTACGCGGAATGGAGATGGACATTGTGTATTGGGAATGGAGCGAGATGGACATTGTGTATGGGCAACGGACGGAGATGGACATTGTGTATGGGGAACGGAGGGGGATGGACATTGTGTACGCGGAATGGAGGAGATGCACATTGTGTATGGGGATTGGAGGGAGATGCACATTGTGTATGGGGAATGGAGGGAGATGCACATTGTGTATGGGGAATGGAGGGAGATGCACATTGTGTACGGGGAATGGAGGGAGATGCACGTTGTGTATGGGGATTGAAGGGAGATGCACAGTGTGTATGGGGAACAGAGCGAGATGCACATTGAGTATGGGGAATGGAGGGATTTGCACGATGTGTATGGGAATGGAGGGAGATGCACATAGTGTATGGGGAATGGAGGGAGATGCACTTTGTGAATGGGGAATGCAGGAGATGCACATTGTTTACGGGGAATGGAAGGAGATGCACATTGTGTACGCGGAATGGAGGGAGATGCACATTGTGTACGGTGAACGGAGGGAGATTCACATAGTGCATGGGGAATGGAGGGTGATGCACATTGTGTACAGGGAATGGAGGGAGGTGCACGTTGTGTATGGGGATTGAAGGGAAATGCACATTGTGTACGCGGAATGGAGGGAGATGGACATTGTGTACGGGGAACGGGGGGAGATGCACATTGTGTATGGGGAACGGAGGGAGATGCACATTGTGTACGGGGAAAGGAGGGAGATGAACATTGTGATTGGGGAACGGAGGGAGATGCACATTGTGTAAGAGGAACGGAGGGAGATGCACATTGTGTACGGGGAAAGGAGGGAGATGCACATTGTGTAAGAGGAACGGAGGGAGATTGACTGTCTGTGGGGAATGGAGGGAGATGGACATTGTGTACGCTGAATGGAGGAGATGCACATTTTGTATGGGGAATTGAGGGAGATGCACATTGTGTACGGGGAATGGAGGGAGATGGACTGTGTGTGGGGAATGGAGGGAGATGGACATTGTGTATGGGGAATGGAGGGAGATGGACATTGTGTACGGGGAATGGAGATGGACATTGTATATGGGGAATGGAGGGAGATGGACATTGTGCGTGGGGAATGGAGGGAGATGGAGATTGTATATGGGGAATGGAGGGAGATGGACATTGTGTACGGGGAATGGAGATGGACATTGTGTATGGGGAATGGAGGGAGATGGACATTGTGTATGGGGAACGGACGGAGATGGACATTGTGTATGGGGAACGGAGGGAGATGGACATTGTGTGTGGGGAATGGAGGGAGATGGACATTGTGTATGGGGAATGGAAGGAGATGCAAATTGTGTACGCCGAATGGAGGGAGATGCACATTGTGCACGTTGAACGGAGGGAGATTCACATAGTGTGTGGGGAATGGAGGGAGATGCACATTGTGTACGGGGAATGGAGGGAGGTGCACGTTGTGTATGGGGATTGAATGGAGATGCACATAGGGTATGGGGAATGGAGGGATTTGCACGTTGTGTATGGGAATGGAGGGTGATGCACATTGTGTATGGGGAATGGAGGGAGATGCACATTGTGTATGGGGAATGGAGGGAGATGCACATAGTGTACGGGGAATGGAGGGAGATGCACATTGTGTATGGGGAACGGAGGGAGATGCACATAGTGTATGGGGAATGGAGGGAGATGCACATTGTGTACGGGGAATGGAGGGAGATGCACTGTGTACGGGGAACGGAGGGAGATGCAAGTTGTGTACGGGGAATGGAGGGAGATGGACATTGTGTATGGGGAATGGAGGGAGATGGACATTGTGTATGGGGAACGGAGGGAGATGGAAATTGTGTATGGGGAATGGAGAGAGATGGACATTGTGTACGCGGAATGGAGTGAGATGCACATAGTGTACGGGGAATGGAGGGAGATGCACATTGTGTATGGGGAATGGAGTGAGATGGACATTGTGTACGCGGAATGGAGGGAGATGCACATAGTGTACGGGGAATGGAGGGAAATGCACATAGTGTACGGGGAATGGAGGGAAATGCACATTGTGTATGGGGAATGGAGGGAGATGGAAATTGTGTACGCGGAATGGAGGGAGATGCACATTGTGTATGGGGAATGGAGGGAGATGCACATAGTGTACGGGGAATGGAGGGAGATGCACATTGTGTATGGGGAACGGAGGGAGATGCACATAGTGTATGGGGAATGGAGGGAGATGCACATTGTGTATGGGGAATGGAGGGAGATGCACATTGTGTACGGGGAATGGATGGAGATGCACTTTATGTATGGTGAATGGAGGGAGATGCACATAGTGTACGGGGAATGGAGGGAGATGCACGTTGTGTATGGGGAATGGAGGGAGATGCACATTGTGTATGGGGAACGGACGGAGATGGACATTGTGTATGGGGAACGGAGGGAGATGCAAGTTGTGTACGGGGAATGGAGGGAGATGGACATTGTGTATGGGGAATGGAGGGAGATGGACATTGTGTATGGGGAACGGAGGGAGATGGAAATTGTGTATGGGGAATGGAGAGAGATGGACATTGTGTACGCGGAATGGAGTGAGATGCACATAGTGTACGGGGAATGGAGGGAGATGCACATTGTGTATGGGGAATGGAGTGAGATGGACATTGTGTACGCGGAATGGAGGGAGATGCACATAGTGTACGGGGAATGGAGGGAAATGCACATAGTGTACGGGGAATGGAGGGAAATGCACATTGTGTATGGGGAATGGAGGGAGATGGAAATTGTGTACGCGGAATGGAGGGAGATGCACATTGTGTATGGGGAACTGAGGGAGATGCACATTGTGTACGGGGAATGGAGGGAGATAGACATTGTGTATGGGGAATGGAGGCAGATGCACATTGTGTATGGGGAATGGAGGGAGATGCACATAGTGTACGGGGAATGGAGGGAGATGCACATTGTGTATGGGGAATGGAGCAAGATGCACATTGTGTATGGGGAATGGTTGGAGATGCACATTGTGTACGCGGAATGCAGCGAGATGCACATTGTGTACTGTGAACGGAGGGAGATTCACATAGTGTATGTGGAATGGAGGGAGATGCACATTGTGTATGGGGAATGGAGGGAGATGCACGTTGTGTATTGGGAATGGAGGGAGATGCACATTGTGTATGGGGAATGGAGGGAGATGGACATTGTGTACGGGGAATGGAGATGGACATTGTGTATGGGGAATGGAGGGAGATGGACATTGTGTATGGGGAACGGACGGAGATGGACATTGTGTATGGGGAACGGAGGGAGATGGACATTGTGTGTGGGGAATGGAATGAGATGGACATTGTGTATGGGGAATGGAAGGAGATGCAAATTGTGTACGCCGAATGGAGGGAGATGCACATTGTGCACGTTGAACGGAGGGAGATTCACATAGTGTGTGGGGAATGGAGGGAGATGCACATTGTGTACGGGGAATGGAGGGAGGTGCACGTTGTGTATGGGGATTGAATGGAGATGCACATAGGGTATGGGGAATGGAGGGATTTGCACGTTGTGTATGGGAATGGAGGGTGATGCACATTGTGTATGGGGAATGGAGGGAGATGCACATTGTGTATGGGGAATGGAGGGAGATGCACATAGTGTACGGGGAATGGAGGGAGATGCACATTGTGTATGGGGAACGGAGGGAGATGCACATAGTGTATGGGGAATGGAGGGAGATGCACATTGTGTATGGGGAATGGAGGGAGATGCACATTGTGTACGGGGAATGGATGGAGATGCACTTTATGTATGGTGAATGGAGGGAGATGCACATAGTGTACGGGGAATGGAGGGAGATGCACATTGTGTATGGGGAATGGAGGGAGCTGCACATTGTGTATGGGGAACGGACGGAGATGGACATTGTGTATGGGGAACGGAGGGAGATGCAAGTTGTGTACGGGGAATGGAGGGAGATGGACATTGTGTATGGGGAATGGAGGGAGATGGACATTGTGTATGGGGAACGGAGGGAGATGGAAATTGTGTATGGGGAATGGAGAGAGATGGACATTGTGTACGCGGAATGGAGTGAGATGCACATAGTGTACGGGGAATGGAGGGAGATGCACATTGTGTATGGGGAATGGAGTGAGATGGACATTGTGTACGCGGAATGGAGGGAGATGCACATAGTGTACGAGGAATGGAGGGAAATGCACATAGTGTACGGGGAATGGAGGGAAATGCACATTGTGTATGGGGAATGGAGGGAGATGGAAATTGTGTACGTGGAATGGATTGAGATGCACATTGTGTATGGGGAACTGAGGGAGATGCACATTGTGTACGGGGAATGGAGGGAGATAGACATTGTGTATGGGGAATGGAGGCAGATGCACATTGTGTATGGGGAATGGAGGGAGATGCACATAGTGTACGGGGAATGGAGGGAGATGCACATTGTGTATGGGGAATGGAGCAAGATGCACATTGTGTATGGGGAATGGTTGGAGATGCACATTGTGTACGCGGAATGCAGCGAGATGCACATTGTGTACTGTGAACGGAGGGAGATTCACATAGTGTATGGGGAATGGAGGGAGATGCACATTGTGTATGGGGAATGGAGGGAGATGCACGTTGTGTATTGGGAATGGAGGGAGATGCACATTGTGTATGGGGAATGGAGGGAGATGCACTTTGTGTATGGGGAATGGAGGGAGATGCACATAGTGTACGGGGAATGGAGGGAGATGCACATTGTGTACGGGGAATGGAGGGAGATGCACATTGTGTATGCGGAATGGAGGGAGATGCACATTGTGTACGGTGAACGGAGGGAGATTCACATAGTGTATGGGGATTGAATGGAGATGCACATTGGGTATGGGGAATGGAGGGATTTGCACGTTGTGTATGGGAATGGAGGGTGATGCACATTGTGTACGGGGAATGGAGGGAGATGCACATTGTGTAGGGGGATTGCAGGGAGATGGACATTGTGTATGGGGAACGGAGGGAGCTGCACATTGTGTATGGGGAATGGAGGGAGATGGACATTGTGTATGGGGATTGGAGGGAGATGCACATTGTGTATGGGGAATGGATGGAGATGGACATTGTGTACGTGGAATGGAGGGAGATGCACATTGTTTACGGGGAATGGATGGAGATGCACATTATTTATGGGGATTGGAGGGAGATGCACATTGTGTACGGGGAATGGAGGGAGATGCACATAGTGTACGGGGAATGGAGGGAGATGGACATTGTGTACGTGGAATGGAGGGAGATGCACATTGTGTACGGGGAATGGATGGAGATGCACATTATTTATGGGGATTGGAGGGAGATGCACATTGTGTACGGGGAATGGAGGGAGATGCAGATTGTGTACGGGGAATGGAGGGAGATGGACATTGTGTATGGGGAATGGAGGGAGATGGACATTGTGTACGGGGAATGGAGATGGACATTGTATATGGGGAATGGAGGGAGATGGACATTGTGTGTGGGGAATGGAGGGAGATGGACATTGTGTACGGGGAATGGAGATGGACATTGTGTATGGGGAATGGAGGGAGATGGACATTGTGTATGGGGAACGGACGGAGATGGACATTGTGTATGGGGAACGGAGGGAGATGGACATTGTATACGCGGAATGGAGGAAATGCACATTGTGTATGGGGATTGGAGGGAGATGCACATTGTGTATGGGGAATGGAGGGAGATGCACATTGTGTATGGGGAATGGAGGGAGATGCACATTGTGTATGGGGAATGGAGGGAGATGCACATTGTGTACGGGGAATGGAGGGAGATGCACTGTGTACGGGGAATGGAGGGAGATGCACAAAGTGTACGGGGAATGGAGGGAGATGGACATTGTGTACGTGGAATGGAGGGAGATGCACATTGTGTACGGGGAATGGATGGAGATGCACATTATTAATGGGGATTGGAGGGAGATGCACATTGTGTACGGGGTATGGAGGGAGATGCACATAGTGTACGGGGAATGGAGGGAGATGGACATTGTGTACGTGGAATGGAGGGAGATGCACATTGTGTACGGGGAATGGATGGAGATGCACATTATTTATGGGGATTGGAGGGAGATGCACATTGTGTACGGGGAATGGAGGGAGATGCAGATTGTGTACATGAAATGGAGGGAGATGGACATTGTGTATGGGGAATGGAGGGAGATGGACGTTGTGTATGGGGATTGAAGGGAGATGCACATTGTGTATGGGGATCAGAGCGAGATGCACATTGAGTATGGGGAATGGAGGAATTTGCACGATGTGTATGGGAATGGAGGGAGATGCACATAGTGTATGGGGAATGGAGGGAGATGCACTTTGTGTATGGGGAATGGAGGAGATGCACATTGTGTATGGGGAACAGTGCGAGATGCACATTGGGTATGGGGAATGGAGGGATTTGCACGTTGTGTATGGGAATGGAGGGAGATGCACATAGTGTATGGTGTATGGAGGGAGATGCACTTTGTGTATGGGTAATGGAGGGAGATGGACATTGTGTACGGGGAACGGAGGGAGATGCACATTGTGTATGGGGAATGGAGGGAGATGCACATTGTGTATGGGGAACGGAGCGAGATGCACATTGTGTATGTGTAATGGAGGGAAATGCACGTTGTGTATGGGGAACGGAGGGAGATGGACATTGTGTATGGGGAATGGTGGGAGATGGACATTGTGTACGGGGAATGGAGATGGACATTGTATATGGGGAATGGAGGGAGATGGACATTGTGTGTGGGGAATGGAGGGAGATGGACATTGTGTACGCGGAATGGAGATGGACATTGTGTATTGGGAATGGAGCGAGATGGACATTGTGTATGGGCAACGGACGGAGATGGACATTGTGTATGGGGAACGGAGGGGGATGGACATTGTGTACGCGGAATGGAGGAGATGCACATTGTGTATGGGGA
>NW_026780547.1:0-32472 GCF_030144855.1 Hypanus sabinus | reverse complement strand
ACACCACTCCCCGTCTCCGTCACCTTATCGCTGATCTACACTCCTCCCCGTCTCCGTCACCTTGTCCCTCATCTACACCCCTCCCCATCTCCGTCACCTTGTCGCTCATCTACACCCCTCCCCAACTCCGTCACCTTGTCCCTCATCTACACCCCTTCCCTTCTCCGTCACCTTATCCCCCATCTACACACCTCCCCATCTCTGTCACCTTATCCCTCATCTACACCCCTCCCCGTCTCCGTCACCTTGTCCCTCATCTACAACCCCTCCCCGTCTCCGTCACCTTATCCCTCATCTACACTCCTCCCCATCTCCGCCACCTTGTCCCTCATCTACACTCCTCCCCATCTCCGCCACCTTGTCCCTCATCTACACCCCTCGCCTGTCTCCGTCACTCTTGTCCCGCATCTACACCCCTCCCAGTCTCCGTCACCTTGTCCCTCATCTACACCCCTCCCCGTCTCCGCCACCTTGTCCCTCATCTACACTCCTCCCCATCTCCGCCACCTTGTCCCTCATCTACACCCCTCCCTGTCTCCGTCACCTTGTCCCGCATCTACACCCCTCCCCGTCTCCGTCACCTTGTCCCTCATCTACACCCGCCCCATCTCCGTCACCTTGTCCCTCATCTACACCCCTCCCCGTCTCCGTCACCTTATCCCTCATCTACACTCCTCCCCATCTCCGCCACCTTGTCCCTCATCTACACCCCTCCCCATCTCCGTCACCTTATCCCTCATCTACACCCCTCCCCATCTCCGCCACCTTATCCCTCATCTACACCCCTCCCTGTCTCCGTCACCTTGTCCCTCATCTATACCCCTCCCCGTCTCCGTCACCTTATCCCTCATCTACACCCCTCCCCTTCTCCGCCACCTTATCCCTCATCTACACCCCTCCCCGTCTCCGTCACCTTATCCCTCATCTACACACCTCCCCGTCTCCGTCACCTTATTCCCCCATCTACAACCCTCCCCGTCTCCGTCACCTTATCCCTCATCTACATCCCTCCCCGTCTCCGTCACCTTATCCCTCATCTACACTCCTCCCCATCTCCGCCACCTTGTCCCTCATCTACACTCCTCCCCATCTCGGCCACCTTGTCCCTCATCTACACCCCTTCCCATCTCCGTCACCTTGTCCCGCATCTACACCCCTCCCCGTCTCCGTCACCTTGTCCCTCATCTACAACCCTCCTCGTCTCCGTCACCTTGTCCCCCATCTACACCACTCCCCATCTCCGTCACCTTGTCCCGCATCTACACCCCTCCACGTCTCCGTCACCTTGTCCCTCATCTACAACCCTCCCCGTCTCCGTCACCTTGTCCCCCATCTACACCCCTCCCCGTCTCCGTCACCTTATCCCTCATCGACACCCCTCCCCATCTCCGTCACCTTATCCCACATCTACACCCCTCCCTGTCTCCGTCACCTTATCCCTCATCTACATCCCTCCCCGTCTCCGTCACCTTGTCCCTCATCTACACCCCTCCCCATCTCCGTCACCTTATCCCTCATCTACACCCCTCCCCATCTCCGTCACCTTATCCCTCATCTACACCCCTCCACATCTCCGTCACCTTATCCCTCATCTACACCCCTCCCCGTCTCCGTCACCTTATCCCTCATCTACACCCCTCCCCGTCTCCGTCACCTTATCCCTCATCTACACCCCTCCCCATCTCCGTCACCTTATCCCTCATCTACACCACTCCCCGTCTCCGTCACCTTATCCCTCATCTACACTCCTCCCCGTCTCCGTCACCATGTCCCTCATCTACACCCCTCCCCATCTCCGTCACCTTGTCCCTCATCTACACCCCTCCCCATCTCCGTCACCTTGTCCCTCATCTACACCCCTCCCCTTCTCCGTCACCTTATCCCCCATCTACACACCTCCCCATCTCCGTCACCTTATCCCTCATCTACACCCCTCCCCGTCTCCGTCACCTTGTCCCTCATCTACAACCCTCCCCGTCTCCGTCACCTTATCCCTCATCTACACTCCTCCCCATCTCCGCCACCTTGTCCCTCATTTACACTCCTCCCCATCTCCGCCACCTTGTCCCTCATCTACACCCCTCCGCGTCTCCGCCACCTTGTCCCTCATCTACACCCCTCCCCGTCTCCGTCACCTTATCCCTCATTTACACACCTCCCCGTCTCCGTCACCTTATCCCCCATCTACACACCTCCCCGTCTCCGCCACCTTATCCCTCATCTACACCCCTCCCCGTCTCCGTCACCTTGTCCGTCATCTACACCCCTCCCCTTCTCCGTCACCTTATCCCTCATCTACACACCTCCCCATCTCCGTCACCTTATCCCTCATCTACACCCTCCCCGTCTCCGTCACCTTATCCCCCATCTACATCCCTCCCCGTCTCCGTCACCTTGTCCCTCATCTACACCCCTCCCCATCTCCGTCACCTTATCCCTCATCTACACCCCTCCCCATCTCCGTCACCTTATCCTCATCTACACCCCTCCACATCTCCGTCACCTTATCCCTCATCTACACCCCTCCCCGTCTCCGTCACCTTATCCCTCATCTACACCCCTCCCGTCTCCGTCACCTTATCCCTCATCTACACCCCTCCCCATCTCCGTCACCTTATCCCTCATCTACACCACTCCCCGTCTCCGTCACCTTATCCCTGATCTACACTCCTCCCCGTCTCCGTCACCTTGTCCCTCATCTACAACCCTTCCCGTCTCCGTCACCTTGTCCCCCATCTACACCACTCCCCATCTCCGTCACCTTGTCCCGCATCTACACCCCTCCCCGTCTCCGTCACCTTGTCCCTCATCTACAACCCTCCCCGTCTCCGTCACCTTGTCCCCCATCTACACCCCTCCCCGTCTCCGTCAACTTATCCCTCATCTACATCCCTCCCCGTCTCCGTCACCTTGTCCCTCATCTACACCCCTCCCCATCTCCGTCACCTTATCCCTCATCTACACCCCTCCCCATCTCCGTCACCTATCCCTCATCTACACCCCTCCACATCTCCGTCAACTTATCCCTCATCTACACCCCTCCCCGTCTCCGTCACCTTATCCCTCTTCTACACCCCTCCCCGTCTCCGTCACCTTATCCCTCATCTACACCCCTCCCATCTCCGTCACCTTATCCCTCATCTACACCACTCCCCGTCTCCGTCACCTTATCGCTGATCTACACTCCTCCCCGTCTCCGTCACCTTGTCCCTCATCTACACCCCTCCCCATCTCCGTCACCTTGTCGCTCATCTACACCCCTCCCAACTCCGTCACCTTGTCCCTCATCTACACCCCTTCCCTTCTCCGTCACCTTATCCCCCATCTACACACCTCCCCATCTCCGTCACCTTATCCCTCATCTACACCCCTCCCCGTCTCCGTCACCTTGTCCCTCATCTACAACCCTCCCCGTCTCCGTCACCTTATCCCTCATCTACACTCCTCCCCATCTCCGCCACCTTGTCCCTCATCTACACTCCTCCCCATCTCCGCCACCTTGTCCCTCATCTACACCCCTCCCTGTCTCCGTCACCTTGTCCCGCATCTACACCCCTCCCAGTCTCCGTCACCTTGTCCCTCATCTACACCCCTCCCCGTCTCCGCCACCTTGTCCCTCATCTACACTCCTCCCCATCTCCGCCACCTTGTCCCTCATCTACACCCCTCCCTGTCTCCGTCACCTTGTCCCGCATTACACCCCTCCCCGTCTCCGTCACCTTGTCCCTCATCTACACCCGCCCCATCTCCGTCACCTTGTCCCTCATCTACACCCCTCCCCGTCTCCGTCACCTTATCCCTCATCTACACTCCTCCCCATCTCCGCCACCTTGTCCCTCATCTACACCCCTCCCCATCTCCGTCACCTTATCCCTCATCTACACCCTCCCCATCTCCGCCACCTTATCCCTCATCTACACCCCTCCCTGTCTCCGTCACCTTGTCCCTCATCTATACCCCTCCCCGTCTCCGTCACCTTATCCCTCATCTACACCCCTCCCCTTCTCCGCACCTTATCCCTCATCTACACCCCTCCCCGTCTCCGTCACCTTATCCCTCATCTACACACCGCCCCGTCTCCGTCACCTTATCCCCCCTTCTACAACCCTCCCCGTCTCCGTCACCTTATCCCTCATCTACATCCCTCCCCGTCTCCGTCACCTTATCCCTCATCTACACTCCTCCCCATCTCCGCCACTTTGTCCCTCATCTACACTCCTCCCCATCTCGGCCACCTTGTCCCTCATCTACACCCCTTCCCATCTCCGTCACCTTGTCCCGCATCTACACCCCTCCCCGTCTCCGTCACCTTGTCCCTCATCTACAACCCTCCTCGTCTCCGTCACCTTGTCCCCCATCTACACCACTCCCCATCTCCGTCACCTTGTCCGCATCTACACCCCTCCACGTCTCCGTCACCTTGTCCCTCATCTACAACCCTCCCCGTCTCCGTCACCTTGTCCCCCATCTACACCCCTCCCCGTCTCCGTCACCTTATCCCTCATCGACACCCCTCCCCATCTCCGTCACCTTATCCCACATCTACACCCCTCCCTGTCTCAGTCACCTTATCCCTCATCTACATCCCTCCCGCTCTCCGTCACCTTGTCCCTCATCTACACCCCTCCCCATCTCCGTCACCTTATCCCTCATCTACACCCCTCCCCATCTCCGTCACCTTATCCCTCATCTACACCACTCCCCGTCTCCGTCACCTTATCCCTCATCTACACTCTCCCCGTCTCCGTCACCATGTCCCTCATCTACACCCCTCCCCATCTCCGTCACCTTGTCCCTCATCTACACCCCTCCCCATCTCCGTCACCTTGTCCCTCATCTACACCCCTCCCCTTCTCCGTCACCTTATCCCCCATCTACACACCTCCCCATCTCCGTCACCTTATCCCTCATCTACACCCTCCCCGTCTCCGTCACCTTGTCCCTCATCTACAACCCTCCCCGTCTCCGTCATCTTATCCCTCATCTACACTCCTCCCCATCTCCGCCACCTTGTCCCTCATTTACACTCCTCCCCATCTCCGCCACCTTGTCCCTCATCTACACCCCTCCCCGTCTCCGCCACCTTGTCCCTCATCTACACCCCTCCCCGTCTCCGTCACCTTATCCCTCATTTACACACCTCCCCGTCTCCGTCACCTTGTCCCTCATCTACACCCCTCCCCATCTCCGTCACCTTATCCCCCATCTACACCCCTCCCCGTCTCCGCCACCTTATCCCTCATCTACACCCCTCCCCGTCTCCGTCACCTTGTCCGTCATCTACACCCCTCCCCTTCTCCGTCACCTTATCCCTCATCTACACACCTCCCCATCTCCGTCACCTTATCCCTCATCTACACCCCTCCCCGTCTCCGTCACCTTATCCCCCATCTACATCCCTCCCCGTCTCCGTCACCTTGTCCCTCATCTACACCCCTCCCCATCTCCGTCACCTTATCCCTCATCTACACCCCTCCCCATCTCCGTCACCTTATCCCTCATCTACACCCCTCCACATCTCCGTCACCTTATCCCTCATCTACACCCCTCCCCGTCTCCGTCACCTTGTCCCTCATCTACAACCCTCCCCGTCTCCGTCACCTTATCCCTCATCTACACTCCTCCCCATCTCCGCCACCTTGTCCCTCATCTACACTCCTCCCCATCTCCGCCACCTTGTCCCTCATCTACACACCTCCCTGTCTCCGTCACCTTGTCCCGCATCTACACCCTCCCAGTCTCCGTCACCTTGTCCCTCATCTACACCCCTCCCCGTCTCCGCCACCTTGTCCCTCATCTACACCCCTCCCTGTCTCCGTCACCTTGTCCCGCATCTACACCCCTCCCCGTCTCCGTCACCTTGTCCCTCATCTACACCCCTCCCCATCTCCGTCACCTTGTCCCTCATCTACACCCCTCCCCGTCTCCGTCACCTTATCCCTCATCTACACTCCTCCCCATCTCCGCCACCTTGTCCCTCATCTACACCCCTCCCCATCTCCGTCACCTTATCCCTCATCTACACCCCTCCCCATCTCCGCCACCTTATCCCTCATCTACACCCCTCCCTGTCTCCGTCACCTTGTCCCTCATCTATACCCCTCCCCGTCTCCGTCACCTTATCCCTCATCTACACCCCTCCCCATCTCCGCCACCTTATCCCTCATCTACACCCCTCCCCGTCTCCGTCACCTTATCCCTCATCTACACACCTCCCCGTCTCCGTCACCTTATCCCCATGTACAACCCTCCCCGTCTCCGTCACCTTATCCCTCATCTACACCCCTCCCCATCTCCGTCACCTTGTCCCGCATCTACACCCCTCCCCGTCTCCGTCACCTTGTCCCTCATCTACAACCCTCCCCGTCTCCGTCACCTTGTCCCCCATCTACACCACTCCCCATCTCCGTCACCTTGTCCCGCATCTACACCCCTCCCCGTCTCCGTCACCTTGTCCCTCATCTACAACCCTCCCCGTCTCCGTCACCTTGTCCCCCATCTACACACCTCCCCGTCTCCGTCACCTTATCCCTCATCGACACCCCTCCCCATCTCCGTCACATTATCCCTCATCTACACCCCTCCCTGTCTCCGTCACCTTATCCCTCATCTACATCCCTCCCCGTCTCCGTCACCTTGTCCCTCATCTACACCCCTCCCCATCTCCGTCACCTTATCCCTCATCTACACCCCTCCCCATCTCCGTCACCTTATCCCTCATCTACACCCCTCCACATCTCCGTCACCTTATCCCTCATCTACACCCCTCCCCGTCTCCGTCACCTTATCCCTCATCTACACCCCTCCCCGTCTCCGTCACCTTATCCCTCATCTACACCCCTCCCCATCTCCGTCACCTTATCCCTCATCTACACCACTCCCCGTCTCCGACACCTTATCCCTCATCTACACTCCTCCCCGTCTCCGTCACCTTGTCCCTCATCTACACCCCTCCCCATCTCCGTCACCTTGTCCCTCATCTACACCCCTCCCCATCTCCGTCACCTTGTCCCTCATCTACACCCCTCCCCTTCTCCGTCACCTTATCCCTCATCTACACCCCTCCCCGTCTCCGTCACCTTATCCCTCATCTACACCCCTCCCCGTCTCCGTCACCTTATCCCTCATCTACACCCCTCCCCATCTCCGTCACCTTATCCCTCATCTACACCACTCCCCGTCTCCGACACCTTATCCCTCATCTACACTCCTCCCCGTCTCCGTCACCTTGTCCCTCATCTACACCCCTCCCCATCTCCGTCACCTTGTCCCTCATCTACACCCCTCCCCATCTCCGTCACCTTGTCCCTCATCTACACCCCTCCCCTTCTCCGTCACCTTATCCCCCATCTACACACCTCCCCATCTCCGTCACCTTATCCCTCATCTACACCCCTCCCCGTCTCCGTCACCTTATCCCACATCTACACTCCTCCCCATCTCCGCCACCTTGTCCCTCATCTACACTCCTCCCCATCTCGGCCACCTTGTCCCTCATCTACACCCCTCCCCGTCTCCGCCACCTTGTCACTCATCTACACCCCTCCCCGTCTCCGTCACCTTATCCCTCATTTACACACCTCCCCGTCTCCGTCACCTTGTCCCTGATCTACACCCCTCCCCATCTCCGTCACCTTATCCCCCATCTACACCCCTCCCCGTCTCCGTCACCTTATCCCTCATCTACACCCCTCCCCGTCTCCGTCACCTTGTCCGTCATCTACACCCCTCCCCTTCTCCGTCACCTTATCCCTCATCTACACACCTCCCCATCTCCGTCACCTTATCCCTCATCTACACCCCCTCCCCGTCTCCGTCACCTTATCCCCCATCTACATACCTCCCCGTCTCCGTCACCTTGTCCCTCATCTACACCCCTCCCCATCTCCGTCACCTTATCCCTCATCTACACCCCTTCCCTTCTCCGTCACCTTATCCCCCATCTACACACCTCCCCATCTCCGTCACCTTATCCCTCATCTACACCCCTCCCCGTCTCCGTCACCTTGTCCCTCATCTACAACCCTCCCCGTCTCCGTCACCTTATCCCTCATCTACACTCCTCCCCATCTCCGCCACCTTGTCCCTCATCTACACTCCTCCCCATCTCCGCCACCTTGTCCCTCATCTACACCCCTCCCTGTCTCCGTCACCTTGTCCCGCATCTACACCCCTCCCAGTCTCCGTCACCTTGTCCCTCATCTACACCCCTCCCCGTCTCCGCCACCTTGTCCCTCATCTACACTCCTCCCCATCTCCGCCACCTTGTCCCTCATCTACACCCCTCCCTGTCTCCGTCACCTTGTCCCGCATTACACCCCTCCCCGTCTCCGTCACCTTGTCCCTCATCTACACCCGCCCCATCTCCGTCACCTGTCCCTCATCTACACCCCTACCCGTCTCCGTCACCTTATCCCTCATCTACACTCCTCCCCATCTCCGCCACCTTGTCCCTCATCTACACCCCTCCCCATCTCCGTCACCTTATCCCTCATCTACACCCCTCCCCATCTCCGCCACCTTATCCCTCATCTACACCCCTCCTGTCTCCGTCACCTTGTCCCTCATCTATACCCCTCCCCGTCTCCGTCACCTTATCCCTCATCTACACCCCTCCCCTTCTCCGCCACCTTATCCCTCATCTACACCCCTCCCCGTCTCCGTCACCTTATCCCTCATCTACACACCGCCCCGTCTCCGTCACCTTATCCCCCCTTCTACAACCCTCCCCGTCTCCGTCACCTTATCCCTCATCTACATCCCTCCCCGTCTCCGTCACCTTATCCCTCATCTACACTCCTCCCCATCTCCGCCACTTTGTCCCTCATCTACACTCCTCCCCATCTCGGCCACCTTGTCCCTCATCTACACCCCTTCCCATCTCCGTCACCTTGTCCCGCATCTACACCCCTCCCCGTCTCCGTCACCTTGTCCCTCATCTACAACCCTCCTCGTCTCCGTCACCTTGTCCCCCATCTACACCACTCCCCATCTCCGTCACCTTGTCCCGCATCTACACCCCTCCACGTCTCCGTCATCTTGTCCCTCATCTACAACCCTCCCCGTCTCCGTCACCTTGTCCCCCATCTACACCCCTCCCCGTCTCCGTCACCTTATCCCTCATCGACACCCCTCCCCATCTCCGTCACCTTATCCCACATCTACACCCCTCCCTGTCTCAGTCACCTTATCCCTCATCTACATCCCTCCCCGTCTCCGTCACCTTGTCCCTCATCTACACCCCTCCCCATCTCCGTCACCTTATCCCTCATCTACACCCCTCCCCATCTCCGTCACCTTATCCCTCATCTACACCACTCCCCGTCTCCGTCACCTTATCCCTCATCTACACTCCTCCCCGTCTCCGTCACCATGTCCCTCATCTACACCCCTCCCCATCTCCGTCACCTTGTCCCTCATCTACACCCCTCCCCATCTCCGTCACCTTGTCCCTCATCTACACCCCTCCCCTTCTCCGTCACCTTATCCCCCATCTACACACCTCCCCATCTCCGTCACCTTATCCCTCATCTACACCCCTCCCCGTCTCCGTCACCTTGTCCCTCATCTACAACCCTCCCCGTCTCCGTCATCTTATCCCTCATCTACACTCCTCCCCATCTCCGCCACCTTGTCCCTCATTTACACTCCTCCCCATCTCCGCCACCTTGTCCCTCATCTACACCCCTCCCCGTCTCCGCCACCTTGTCCCTCATCTACACCCCTCCCCGTCTCCGTCACCTTATCCCTCATTTACACACCTCCCCGTCTCCGTCACCTTGTCCTCATCTACACCCCTCCCCATCTCCGTCACCTTATCCCCCATCTACACCCCTCCCCGTCTCCGCCACCTTATCCCTCATCTACACCCCTCCCCGTCTCCGTCACCTTGTCCGTCATCTACACCCCTCCCCTTCTCCGTCACCTTATCCCTCATCTACACACCTCCCCATCTCCGTCACCTTATCCCTCATCTACACCCCTCCCCGTCTCCGTCACCTTATCCCCATCTACATCCCTCCCCGTCTCCGTCACCTTGTCCCTCATCTACACCCCTCCCCATCTCCGTCACCTTATCCCTCATCTACACCCCTCCCATCTCCGTCACCTTATCCCTCATCTACACCCCTCCACATCTCCGTCACCTTATCCCTCATCTACACCCCTCCCCGTCTCCGTCACCTTGTCCCTCATCTACAACCCTCCCCGTCTCCGTCACCTTATCCCTCATCTACACTCCTCCCCATCTCCGCCACCTTGTCCCTCATCTACACTCCTCCCCATCTCCGCCACCTTGTCCCTCATCTACACACCTCCCTGTCTCCGTCACCTTGTCCCGCATCTACACCCCTCCCAGTCTCCGTCACCTTGTCCCTCATCTACACCCCTCCCCGTCTCCGCCACCTTGTCCCTCATCTACACCCCTCCCTGTCTCCGTCACCTTGTCCCGCATCTACACCCCTCCCCGTCTCCGTCACCTTGTCCCTCATCTACACCCCTCCCCATCTCCGTCACCTTGTCCCTCATCTACACCCCTCCCCGTCTCCGTCACCTTATCCCTCATCTACACTCCTCCCCATCTCCGCCACCTTGTCCCTCATCTACACCCCTCCCCATCTCCGTCACCTTATCCCTCATCTACACCCCTCCCCATCTCCGCCACCTTATCCCTCATCTACACCCCTCCCTGTCTCCGTCACCTTGTCCCTCATCTATACCCCTCCCCGTCTCCGTCACCTTATCCCTCATCTACACCCCTCCCCATCTCCGCCACCTTATCCTCATCTACACCCCTCCCCGTCTCCGTCACCTTATCCCTCATCTACACACCTCCCCGTCTCCGTCACCTTATCCCCCATGTACAACCCTCCCCGTCTCCGTCACCTTATCCCTCATCTACACCCCTCCCCATCTCCGTCACCTTGTCCCGCATCTACACCCCTCCCCGTCTCCGTCACCTTGTCCCTCATCTACAACCCTCCCCGTCTCCGTCACCTTGTCCCCCATCTACACCACTCCCCATCTCCGTCACCTTGTCCCGCATCTACACCCCTCCCCGTCTCCGTCACCTTGTCCCTCATCTACAACCCTCCCCGTCTCCGTCACCTTGTCCCCCATCTACACACCTCCCCGTCTCCGTCACCTTATCCCTCATCGACACCCCTCCCCATCTCCGTCACATTATCCCTCATCTACACCCCTCCCTGTCTCCGTCACCTTATCCCTCATCTACATCCCTCCCCGTCTCCGTCACCTTGTCCCTCATCTACACCCCTCCCCATCTCCGTCACCTTATCCCTCATCTACACCCCTCCCCATCTCCGTCACCTTATCCCTCATCTACACCCCTCCACATCTCCGTCACCTTATCCCTCATCTACACCCCTCCCGTCTCCGTCACCTTATCCCTCATCTACACCCCTCCCCGTCTCCGTCACCTTATCCCTCATCTACACCCCTCCCCATCTCCGTCACCTTATCCCTCATCTACACCACTCCCCGTCTCCGACACCTTATCCCTCATCTACACTCCTCCCCGTCTCCGTCACCTTGTCCCTCATCTACACCCCTCCCCATCTCCGTCACCTTGTCCCTCATCTACACCCCTCCCCATCTCCGTCACCTTGTCCCTCATCTACACCCCTCCCCTTCTCCGTCACCTTATCCCTCATCTACACCCCTCCCCGTCTCCGTCACCTTATCCCTCATCTACACCCCTCCCCGTCTCCGTCACCTTATCCCTCATCTACACCCCTCCCCATCTCCGTCACCTTATCCCTCATCTACACCACTCCCCGTCTCCGACACCTTATCCCTCATCTACACTCCTCCCCGTCTCCGTCACCTTGTCCCTCATCTACACCCCTCCCCATCTCCGTCACCTTGTCCCTCATCTACACCCCTCCCCATCTCCGTCACCTTGTCCCTCATCTACACCCCTCCCCTTCTCCGTCACCTTATCCCCCATCTACACACCTCCCCATCTCCGTCACCTTATCCCTCATCTACACCCCTCCCCGTCTCCGTCACCTTATCCCACATCTACACTCCTCCCCATCTCCGCCACCTTGTCCCTCATCTACACTCCTCCCCATCTCGGCCACCTTGTCCCTCATCTACACCCCTCCCCGTCTCCGCCACCTTGTCACTCATCTACACCCCTCCCCGTCTCCGTCACCTTATCCCTCATTTACACACCTCCCCGTCTCCGTCACCTTGTCCCTGATCTACACCCCTCCCCATCTCCGTCACCTTATCCCCCATCTACACCCCTCCCCGTCTCCGTCACCTTATCCCTCATCTACACCCCTCCCCGTCTCCGTCACCTTGTCCGTCATCTACACCCCTCCCCTTCTCCGTCACCTTATCCCTCATCTACACACCTCCCCATCTCCGTCACCTTATCCCTCATCTACACCCCTCCCCGTCTCCGTCACCTTATCCCCCATCTACATACCTCCCCGTCTCCGTCACCTTGTCCCTCATCTACACCCCTCCCCATCTCCGTCACCTTATCCCTCATCTACACCCCTCCACATCTCCGTCACCTTATCCCTCATCTACACCCCTCCCCGTCTCCGTCACCTTATCCCTCATCTACACCCCTCCCCGTCTCCGTCACCTTATCCCTCATCTACACCCCTCCCCATCTCCGTCACCTTATCCCTCATCTACACCACTCCCCGTCTCCGTCACCTTATCCCTGATCTACACTCCTCCCCGTCTCCGTCACCTTGTCCCTCATCTACACCCCTCCCCATCTCCGTCACCTTATCCCTCATCTACACCCCTCCCCGTCTCCGTCACCTTATCCCTCATCTACACCCCTCCCCGTCTCCGTCACCTTATCCCTCATCTACACCCCTCCCCATCTCCGTCACCTTATCCCTCATCTACACCACTCCCCGTCTCCGACACCTTATCCCTCATCTACACTCCTCCCCGTCTCCGTCACCTTGTCCCTCATCTACACCCCTCCCCATCTCCGTCACCTTGTCCCTCATCTACACCCCTCCCCATCTCCGTCACCTTGTCCCTCATCTACACCCCTCCCCTTCTCCGTCACCTTATCCCCCATCTACACACCTCCCCATCTCCGTCACCTTATCCCTCATCTACACCCCTCCCCGTCTCCGTCACCTTATCCCACATCTACACTCCTCCCCATCTCCGCCACCTTGTCCCTCATCTACACTCCTCCCCATCTCGGCCACCTTGTCCCTCATCTACACCCCTCCCCGTCTCCGCCACCTTGTCACTCATCTACACCCCTCCCCGTCTCCGTCACCTTATCCCTCATTTCCACACCTCCCCGTCTCCGTCACCTTGTCCCTCATCTACACCCCTCCCCATCTCCGTCACCTTATCCCCCATCTACACCCCTCCCCGTCTCCGTCACCTTATCCCTCATCTACACCCCTCCCCGTCTCCGTCACCTTGTCCGTCATCTACACCCCTCCCCTTCTCCGTCACCTTATCCCTCATCTACACACCTCCCCATCTCCGTCACCTTATCCCTCATCTACACCCCTCCCCGTCTCCGTCACCTTATCCCCCATCTACATACCTCCCCGTCTCCGTCACCTTGTCCCTCATCTACACCCCTCCCCATCTCCGTCACCTTATCCCTCATCTACACCCCTCCACATCTCCGTCACCTTATCCCTCATCTACACCCCTCCCCGTCTCCGTCACCTTATCCCTCATCTACACCCCTCCCCGTCTCCGTCACCTTATCCCTCATCTACACCCCTCCCCATCTCCGTCACCTTATCCCTCATCTACACCACTCCCCGTCTCCGTCACCTTATCCCTGATCTACACTCCTCCCCGTCTCCGTCACCTTGTCCCTCATCTACACCCCTCCCCATCTCCGTCACCTTGTCCCTCATCTACACCCCTCCCCGTCTCCGTCACCTTATCCCTCATCTACACCCCTCCCCGTCTCCGTCACCTTATCCCTCATCTACACCCCTCCCCATCTCCGTCACCTTATCCCTCATCTACACCACTCCCCGTCTCCGTCACCTTATCCCTGATCTACACTCCTCCCCGTCTCCGTCACCTTGTCCCTCATCTACACTCCTCCCCATCTCCGCCACCTTGTCCCTCATCTACACCCCTCCCCATCTCCGTCACCTTATCCCTCATCTACACCCCTCCCCATCTCCGCCACCTTATCCCTCATCTACACCCCTCCCCATCTCCGCCACCTTATCCCTCATCTACACCCCTCCCCGTCTCCGTCACCTTATCCCTCATCTACACACCTCCCCGTCTCCGTCACCTTATCCCCCATGTACAACCCTCCCCGTCTCCGTCACCTTATCCCTCATCTACACCCCTCCCCATCTCCGTCACCTTGTCCCGCATCTACACCCCTCCCCGTCTCCGTCACCTTGTCCCTCATCTACAACACTCCCCGTCTCCGTCACCTTGTCCCCCATCTACACCACTCCCCATCTCCGTCACCTTGTCCCGCATCTACACCCCTCCCCGTCTCCGTCACCTTGTCCCTCATCTACAACCCTCCCCGTCTCCGTCACCTTGTCCCCCATCTACACACCTCCCCGTCTCCGTCACCTTATCCCTCATCGACACCCCTCCCCATCTCCGTCACATTATCCCTCATCTACACCCCTCCCTGTCTCCGTCACCTTATCCCTCATCTACATCCCTCCCCGTCTCCGTCACCTTGTCCCTCATCTACACCCCTCCCCATCTCCGTCACCTTATCCCTCATCTACACCCCTCCCCATCTCCGTCACCTTATCCCTCATCTACACCCCTCCACATCTCCGTCACCTTATCCCTCATCTACACCCCTCCCCGTCTCCGTCACCTTATCCCTCATCTACACCCCTCCCCGTCTCCGTCACCTTATCCCTCATCTACACCCCTCCCCATCTCCGTCACCTTATCCCTCATCTACACCACTCCCCGTCTCCGACACCTTATCCCTCATCTACACTCCTCCCCGTCTCCGTCACCTTGTCCCTCATCTACACCCCTCCCCATCTCCGTCACCTTGTCCCTCATCTACACCCCTCCCCATCTCCGTCACCTTGTCCCTCATCTACACCCCTCCCCTTCTCCGTCACCTTATCCCCCATCTACACACCTCCCCATCTCCGTCACCTTATCACTCATCTACACCCCTCCCCGTCTCCGTCACCTTGTCCCTCATCTACAACCCTCCCCGTCTCCGTCACCTTATCCCACATCTACACTCCTCCCCATCTCCGCCACCTTGTCCCTCATCTACACTCCTCCCCATCTCGGCCACCTTGTCCCTCATCTACACCCCTCCCCGTCTCCGCCACCTTGTCACTCATCTACACCCCTCCCCGTCTCCGTCACCTTATCCCTCATTTACACACCTCCCCGTCTCCGTCACCTTGTCCCTCATCTACACCCCTCCCCATCTCCGTCACCTTATCCCCCATCTACACCCCTCCCCGTCTCCGTCACCTTATCCCTCATCTACACCCCTCCCCGTCTCCGTCACCTTGTCCGTCATCTACACCCCTCCCCTTCTCCGTCACCTTATCCCTCATCTACACACCTCCCCATCTCCGTCACCTTATCCCTCATCTACACCCCTCCCCGTCTCCGTCACCTTATCCCCCATCTACATACCTCCCCGTCTCCGTCACCTTGTCCCTCATCTACACCCCTCCCCATCTCCGTCACCTTATCCCTCATCTACACCCCTCCACATCTCCGTCACCTTATCCCTCATCTACACCCCTCCCCGTCTCCGTCACCTTATCCCTCATCTACACCCCTCCCCGTCTCCGTCACCTTGTCCCTCATCTACACCCCTCCCCATCTCCGTCACCTTATCCCTCATCTACACCCCTCCCCGTCTCGGTCACCATGTCCCTCATCTACAACCCTCCCCGTCTCCGTCACCTTATCCCTCATCTACACTCCTCCCCATCTCCGCCACCTTGTCCCTCATCTACACTCCTCCCCATCTCCGCCACCTTGTCCCTCATCTACACCCCTCCCTGTCTCCGTCACCTTGTCCCGCATCTACACCCCTCCCAGTCTCCGTCACCTTGTCCCTCATCTACACCCCTCCCCGTCTCCGCCACCTTCTCCCTCATCTACACTCCTCCCCATCTCCGCCACCTTGTCCCTCATCTACACCCCTCCCTGTCTCCGTCACCTTGTCCCGCATCTACACCCCTCCCCGTCTCCGTCACCTTGTCCCTCATCTACACCGCTCCCCATCTCCGTCACCTTGTCCCTCATCTACACCCCTCCCCGTCTCCGTCACCTTATCCCTCATCTACACTCCTCCCCATCTCCGCCACCTTGTCCCTCATCTACACCCCTCCCCGTCTCCGTCACCTTATCCCTCATCTACACACCTCCCTGTCTCCGTCACCTTATCCCTCATCTACACCCCTCCCCATCTCCGTCACCTTATCCCTCATCTACACCCCTCCCCATCTCCGCCACCTTATCCCCCATCTACAACCCTCCCCGTCTCCGTCACCTTGTCCCTCATCTACAACCCTCCCCGTCTCCGTCACCTTATCCCTCATCTACACTCCTCCCCATCTCCGCCACCTTGTCCCTCATCTACACTCCTCCCCATCTCCGCCACCTTGTCCCTCATCTACACCCCTCCCTGTCTCCGTCACCTTGTCCCGCATCTACACCCCTCCCAGTCTCCGTCACCTTGTCCCTCATCTAAACCCCTCCCCGTCTCCGCCACCTTCTCCCTCATCTACACTCCTCCCCATCTCCGCCACCTTGTCCCTCATCTACACCCCTCCCTGTCTCCGTCACCTTGTCCCGCATCTACACCCCTCCCCGTCTCCGTCACCTTGTCCCTCATCTACACCCCTCCCCATCTCCGTCACCTTGTCCCTCATCTACACCCCTCCCCGTCTCCGTCACCTTATCCCTCATCTACACTCCTCCCCATCTCCGCCACCTTGTCCCTCATCTACACCCCTCCCCATCTCCGTCACCTTATCCCTCATCTACACCCCTCCCCATCTCCGCCACCTTATCCCCCATCTACAACCCTCCCCGTCTCCGTCACCTTATCCCTCATCTACACCCCTCCCCATCTCCGTCACCTTGTCCCGCATCTACCCCCCTCCCCGTCTCCGTCACCTTGTCCCTCATCTACAACCCTCCCCGTCTCCGTCACCTTGTCCCCCATCTACACCACTCCCCATCTCCGTCACCTTGTCCCGCATCTACACCCCTCCACGTCTCCGTCACCTTGTCCCTCATCTACAACCCTCCCCGTCTCCGTCACCTTGTCCCCCATCTACACCCCTCCCCGTCTCCGTCACCTTATCCCTCATCGACACCCCTCCCCATCTCCGTCACCTTATCCCACATCTACACCCCTCCCTGTCTCCGTCACCTTATCCCTCATCTACATCCCTCCCCGTCTCCGTCACCTTGTCCCTCATCTACACCCCTCCCCATCTCCGTCACCTTATCCCTCATCTACACCCCTCCCCATCTCCGTCACCTTATCCCTCATCTACACCCCTCCACATCTCCGTCACCTTATCCCTCATCTACACCCCTCCCCATCTCCGTCACCTTATCCCTCATCTACCCCCCTCCCCATCTCCGTCACCTTATCCCTCATCTACACCCCTCCACATCTCCGTCACCTTATCCCTCATCTACACCCCTCCCCGTCTCCGTCACCTTATCCCTCATCTACACCCCTCCCCGTCTCCGTCACCTTGTCCCGCATCTACACCCCTCCCCGTCTCCGTCACCTTGTCCCTCATCTACAACCCTTCCCGTCTCCGTCACCTTGTCCCCCATCTACACCACTCCCCATCTCCGTCACCTTGTCCCGCATCTACACCCCTCCCCGTCTCCGTCACCTTGTCCCTCATCTACAACCCTCCCCGTCTCCGTCACCTTGTCCCCCATCTACACCCCTCCCCGTCTCCGTCACCTTATCCCTCATCGACACCCCTCCCCATCTCCGTCACCTTATCCCTCATCTACACCCCTCCCTGTCTCCGTCACCTTATCCCTCATCTACATCCCTCCCCGTCTCCGTCACCTTGTCCCTCATCTACACCCCTCCCCATCTCCGTCAACTTATCCCTCATCTACACCCCTCCCCATCTCCGTCACTTTATCCCTCATCTACACCCCTCCACATCTCCGTCAACTTATCCCTCATCTACACCCCTCCCCGTCTCCGTCACCTTATCCCTCATCTACACCCCTCCCCGTCTCCGTCACCTTATCCCTCATCTACACCCCTCCCCATCTCCGTCACCTTATCCCTCATCTACACCACTCCCCGTCTCCGTCACCTTATCGCTGATCTACACTCCTCCCCGTCTCCGTCACCTTGTCCCTCATCTACACCCCTCCCCATCTCCGTCACCTTGTCGCTCATCTACACCCCTCCCCATCTCCGTCACCTTGTCCCTCATCTACACCCCTTCCATTCTCCGTCACCTTATCCCCCATCTACACACCTCCCCATCTCCGTCACCTTATCCCTCATCTACACCCCTCCCCGTCTCCGTCACCTTGTCCCTCATCTACAACCCTCCCCGTCTCCGTCACCTTATCCCTCATCTACACTCCTCCCCATCTCCGCCACCTTGTCCCTCATCTACACTCCTCCCCATCTCCGCCACCTTGTCCCTCATCTACACCCCTCCCTGTCTCCGTCACCTTGTCCCGCATCTACACCCCTCCCAGTCTCCGTCACCTTGTCCCTCATCTACACCCCTCCCCGTCTCCGCCACCTTGTCCCTCATCTACACTCCTCCCCATCTCCGCCACCTTGTCCCTCATCTACACCCCTCCCTGTCTCCGTCACCTTGTCCCGCATCTACACCCCTCCCCGTCTCCGTCACCTTGTCCCTCATCTACACCCGCCCCATCTCCGTCACCTTGTCCCTCATCTACACCCCTCCCCGTCTCCGTCACCTTATCCCTCATCTACACTCCTCCCCATCTCCGCCACCTTGTCCCTCATCTACACCCCTCCCCATCTCCGTCACCTTATCCCTCATCTACACCCCTCCCCATCTCCGCCACCTTATCCCTCATCTACACCCCTCCCTGTCTCCGTCACCTTGTCCCTCATCTATACCCCTCCCCGTCTCCGTCACCTTATCCCTCATCTACACCCCTCCCCATCTCCGCCACCTTATCCCTCATCTACACCCCTCCCCGTCTCCGTCAACTTATCCCTCATCTACACCCCTCCCCGTATCCGTCACCTTATACCCCATCTACAACCCTCCCCGTCTCCGTCACCTTATCCCTCATCTACATCCCTCCCCGTCTCCGTCACCTTATCCCCCATCTACAACCCTCCCCGTCTCCATCACCTTATCCCTCATCTACACCCCTCCCCATCTCCGTCACCTTGTCCCGCATCTACACCCCTCCCCGTCTCCGTCACCTTGTCCCTCATCTACAACCCTCCCCGTCTCCGTCACCTTGTCCCCCATCTACACCACTCCCCATCTCCGTCACCTTGTCCCGCATCTACACCCCTCCACGTCTCCGTCACCTTGTCCCTCATCTACAACCCTCCCCGTCTCCGTCACCTTGTCCCCCATCTACACCCCTCCCCGTCTCCGTCACCTTATCCCTCATCGACACCCCTCCCCATCTCCGTCACCTTATCCCACATCTACACCCCTCCCTGTCTCCGTCACCTTATCCCTCATCTACATCCCTCCCCGTCTCCGTCACCTTGTCCCTCATCTACACCCCTCCCCATCTCCGTCACCTTATCCCTCATCTACACCCCTCCCCATCTCCGTCACCTTATCCCTCATCTACACCCCTCCACATCTCCGTCACCTTATCCCTCATCTACACACCTCCCCGTCTCCGTCACCTTATCCCTCATCTACACCCCTCCCCGTCTCCGTCACCTTATCCCTCATCTACACCCCTCCCCATCTCCGTCACCTTATCCCTCATCTACACCACTCCCCGTCTCCGTCACCTTATCCCTCATCTACACTCCTCCCCGTCTCCGTCACCATGTCCCTCATCTACACCCCTCCCCATCTCCGTCACCTTGTCCCTCATCTACACCCCTCCCCATCTCCGTCACCTTGTCCCTCATCTACACCCCTCCCCTTCTCCGTCACCTTATCCCCCATCTACACACCTCCCCATCTCCGTCACCTTATCCCTCATCTACACCCCTCCCCGTCTCCGTCACCTTGTCCCTCATCTACAACCCTCCCCGTCTCCGTCACCTTATCCCTCATCTACACTCCTCCCCATCTCCGCCACCTTGTCCCTCATTTACACTCCTCCCCATCTCCGCCACCTTGTCCCTCATCTACACCCCTCCCCGTCTCCGCCACCTTGTCCCTCATCTACACCCCTCCCCGTCTCCGTCACCTTATCCCTCATTTACACACCTCCCCGTCTCCGTCACCTTGTCCCTCATCTACACCCCTCCCCATCTCCGTCACCTTATCCCCCATCTACACCCCTCCCCGTCTCCGCCACCTTATCCCTCATCTACACCCCTCCCCGTCTCCGTCACCTTGTCCGTCATCTACACCCCTCCCCTTCTCCGTCACCTTATCCCTCATCTACACACCTCCCCATCTCCGTCACCTTATCCCTCATCTACACCCCTCCCCGTCTCCGTCACCTTATCCCCCATCTACATCCCTCCCCGTCTCCGTCACCTTGTCCCTCATCTACACCCCTCCCCATCTCCGTCACCTTATCCCTCATCTACACCCCTCCCCATCTCCGTCACCTTATCCCTCATCTACACCCCTCCACATCTCCGTCACCTTATCCCTCATCTACACCCCTCCCCGTCTCCGTCACCTTATCCCTCATCTACACCCCTCCCCGTCTCCGTCACCTTATCCCTCATCTACACCCCTCCCCATCTCCGTCACCTTATCCCTCATCTACACCACTCCCCGTCTCCGTCACCTTATCCCTGATCTACACTCCTCCCCGTCTCCGTCACCTTGTCCCTCATCTACACCCCTCCCCATCTCCGTCACCTTGTCGCTCATCTACACCCCTCCCCATCTCCGTCACCTTGTCCCTCATCTACACCCCTTCCCTTCTCCGTCACCTTATCCCCCATCTACACACCTCCCCATCTCCGTCACCTTATCCCTCATCTACACCCCTCCCCGTCTCCGTCACCTTGTCCCTCATCTACAACCCTCCCCGTCTCCGTCACCTTATCCCTCATCTACACTCCTCCCCATCTCCGCCACCTTGTCCCTCATCTACACCCCTCCCCATCTCCGTCACCTTATCCCCCATCTACACCCCTCCCCGTCTCCGCCACCTTATCCCTCATCTACACCCCTCCCCGTCTCCGTCACCTTGTCCGTCATCTACACCCCTCCCCTTCTCCGTCACCTTATCCCTCATCTACACACCTCCCCATCTCCGTCACCTTATCCCTCATCTACACCCCTCCCCGTCTCCGTCACCTTATCCCCCATCTACATCCCTCCCCGTCTCCGTCACCTTGTCCCTCATCTACACCCCTCCCCATCTCCGTCACCTTATCCCTCATCTACACCCCTCCCCATCTCCGTCACCTTATCCCTCATCTACACCCCTCCACATCTCCGTCACCTTATCCCTCATCTACACCCCTCCCCGTCTCCGTCACCTTATCCCTCATCTACACCCCTCCCCGTCTCCGTCACCTTATCCCTCATCTACACCCCTCCCCATCTCCGTCACCTTATCCCTCATCTACACCACTCCCCGTCTCCGTCACCTTATCCCTGATCTACACTCCTCCCCGTCTCCGTCACCTTGTCCCTCATCTACACCCCTCCCAGTCTCCGTCACCTTGTCCCTCATCTACACCCCTCCCCGTCTCCGTCACCTTGTCCCCCATCTACACCCCTCCCCGTCTCCGTCACCTTATCCCTCATCGACACCCCTCCCCATCTCCGTCACCTTATCCCTCATCTACACCCCTCCCTGTCTCCGTCACCTTATCCCTCATCTACATCCCTCCCCGTCTCCGTCACCTTGTCCCTCATCTACACCCCTCCCCATCTCCGTCACCTTATCCCTCATCTACACCCCTCCCCATCTCCGTCACCTTATCCCTCATCTACACCCCTCCACATCTCCGTCAACTTATCCCTCATCTACACCCCTCCCCGTCTCCGTCACCTTATCCCTCATTTACACCCCTCCCCGTCTCCGTCACCTTATCCCTCATCTACACCCCTCCCCATCTCCGTCACCTTATCCCTCATCTACACCCCTCCCCATCTCCGTCACCTTGTCCCTCATCTACACCCCTCCCCGGCTCCGTCACCTTGTCCCTCATCTACACCCCTCCCCATCTCCGTCACCTTATCCCTCATCTACACCACTCCCCGTCTCCGTCACCTTATCGCTGATCTACACTCCTCCCCGTCTCCGTCACCTTGTCCCTCATCTACACCCCTCCCCATCTCCGTCACCTTGTCGCTCATCTACACCCCTCCCCATCTCCGTCACCTTGTCCCTCATCTACACCCCTTCCCTTCTCCGTCACCTTATCCCCCATCTACACACCTCCCCATCTCCGTCACCTTATCCCTCATCTACACCCCTCCCCGTCTCCGTCACCTTGTCCCTCATCTACAACCCTCCCCGTCTCCGTCACCTTATCCCTCATCTACACTCCTCCCCATCTCCGCCACCTTGTCCCTCATCTACACTCCTCCCCATCTCTTCCACCTTGTCCCTCATCTACACACCTCCCTGTCTCCGTCACCTTGTCCCGCATCTACACCCCTCCCAGTCTCCGTCACCTTGTCCCTCATCTACACCCCTCCCCGTCTCCGCCACCTTGTCCCTCATCTACACTCCTCCCCATCTCCGCCACCTTGTCCCTCATCTACACCCCTCCCTGTCTCCGTCACCTTGTCCCGCATCTACACCCCTCCCCGTCTCCGTCACCTTGTCCCTCATCTACACCCCTCCCCATCTCCGTCACCTTGTCCCTCATCTACACCCCTCCCCGTCTCCGTCACCTTATCCCTCATCTACACTCCTCCCCATCTCCGCCACCTTGTCCCTCATCTACACCCCTCCCCATCTCCGTCACCTTATCCCTCATCTACACCCCTCCCCATCTCCGCCACCTTATCCCTCATCTACACCCCTCCCTGTCTCCGTCACCTTGTCCCTCATCTATACCCCTCCCCGTCTCCGTCACCTTATCCCTCATCTACACCCCTCCCCATCTCCGCCACCTTATCCCTCATCTACACCCCTCCCCGTCTCCGTCACCTTATCCCTCATCTACACACCTCCCCGTCTCCGTCACCTTATCCCCCATCTACAACCCTCCCCGTCTCTGTCACCTTATCCCTCATCTACACCCCTCCCCATCTCCGTCACCTTGTCCCGCATCTACACCCCTCCCCGTCTCCGTCACCTTGTCCCTCATCTACAACCCTCCCCGTCTCCGTCACCTTGTCCCCCATCTACACCACTCCCCATCTCCGTCACCTTGTCCCGCATCTACACCCCTCCCCGTCTCCGTCACCTTGTCCCTCATCTACAACCCTCCCCGTCTCCGTCACCTTGTCCCCCATCTACACACCTCCCCGTCTCCGTCACCTTATCCCTCATCGACACCCCTCCCCATCTCCGTCACATTATCCCTCATCTACACCCCTCCCCGTCTCCGTCACCTTATCCCCCATCTACACACCTCCCCATCTCCGTCACCTTATCCCTCATCTACACCCCTCCCCGTCTCCGTCACCTTGTCCCTCATCTACAACCCTCCCCGTCTCCGTCACCTTATCCCTCATCTACACCCCTCACCATCTCCGTCACCTTATCCCTCATCTACACCCCTCCCCATCTCCGTCACCTTATCCCTCATCTACACCCCTCCACATCTCCGTCACCTTATCCCTCATCTACACCCCTCCCCGTCTCCGTCACCTTATCCCTCATCTACACCCCTCCCCGTCTCCGTCACCTTATCCCTCATCTACACCCCTCCCCATCTCCGTCACCTTATCCCTCATCTACACCACTCCCCGTCTCCGACACCTTATCCCTCATCTACACTCCTCCCCGTCTCCGTCACCTTGTCCCTCATCTACACCCCTCCCCATCTCCGTCACCTTGTCCCTCATCTACACCCCTCCCCATCTCCGTCACCTTGTCCCTCATCTACACCCCTCCCCTTCTCCGTCACCTTATCCCCCATCTACACACCTCCCCATCTCCGTCACCTTATCCCTCATCTACACCCCTCCCCGTCTCCGTCACCTTGTCCCTCATCTACAACCCTCCCCGTCTCCGTCACCTTATCCCTCATCTACACTCCTCCCCATCTCCGCCACCTTGTCCCTCATCTACACTCCTCCCCATCTCGGCCACCTTGTCCCTCATCTACACCCCTCCCCGTCTCCGCCACCTTGTCCCTCATCTACACCCCTCCCCGTCTCCGTCACCTTATCCCTCATTTACACACCTCCCCGTCTCCGTCACCTTGTCCCTCATCTATACCCCTCCCCATCTCCGTCACCTTATCCCCCATCTACACCCCTCCCCGTCTCCGTCACCTTATCCCTCATCTACACCCCTCCCCGTCTCCGTCACCTTGTCCGTCATCTACACCCCTCCCCTTCTCCGTCACCTTATCCCTCATCTACACACCTCCCCATCTCCGTCACCTTATCCCTCATCTACACCCCTCCCCGTCTCCGTCACCTTATCCCCCATCTACATACCTCCCCGTCTCGGTCACCTTGTCCCTCATCTACACCCCTCCCCATCTCCGTCACCTTATCCCTCATCTACACCCCTCGCCATCTCCGTCACCTTATCCCTCATCTACACCCCTCCACATCTCCGTCACCTTATCCCTCATCTACACCCCTCCCCGTCTCCGTCACCTTATCCCTCATCTACACCCCTCCCCGTCTCCGTCACCTTATCCCTCATCTACACCCCTCCCCATCTCCGTCACCTTATCCCTCATCTACACCACTCCCCGTCTCCGTCACCTTATTCCTGATCTACACTCCTCCCCGTCTCCGTCACCTTGTCCCTCATCTACACCCCTCCCCATCTCCGTCACCTTGTCGCTCATCTACACCCCTCCCCATCTCCGTCACCTTGTCCCTCATCTACACCCCTTCCCTTCTCCGTCACCTTATCCCCCATCTACACACCTCCCCATCTCCGTCACCTTATCCCTCATCTACACCCCTCCCCGTCTCCGTCACCTTGTCCCTCATCTACACCCCTCCCCATCTCCGTCACCTTATCCCTCATCTACACCCCTCCCCGTCTCCGTCACCTTATCCCTCATCTACACCCCTCCCCATCTCCGTCACCTTATCCCTCATCTACACTCCTCCCCATCTCCGCCACCTTGTCCCTCATCTACACTCCTCCCCATCTCCGCCACCTTGTCCCTCATCTACACCCCTCCCCATCTCCGCCACCTTGTCCCTCATCTACACCCCTCCCCATCTCCGCCACCTTGTCTCTCATCTACACCCCTCCCTGTCTCCGTCACCTTGTCCCGCATCTACACCCCTCCCAGTCTCCGTCACCTTGTCCCTCATCTACACCCCTCCCCGTCTCCGCCACCTTCTCCCTCATCTACACTCCTCCCCATCTCCGCCACCTTGTCCCTCATCTACACCCCTCCCTGTCTCCGTCACCTTGTCCCGCATCTACACCCCTCCCCGTCTCCGTCACCTTGTCCCTCATCTACACCCCTCCCCATCTCCGTCACCTTGTCCCTCATCTACACCCCTCCACATCTCCGTCACCTTGTCCCGCATCTACAGCCCTCCCCGTCTCCGTCACCTTATCCCTCATCTACACTCCTCCCCATCTCCGCCACCTTGTCCCTCATCTACACCCCTCCACATCTCCGTCACCTTATCCCTCATCTACACCCCTCCCCGTCTCCGTCACCTTATCCCTCATCTACACCCCTCCCCGTCTCCGTCACCTTATCCCTCATCTACACCCCTCCCCATCTCCGTCACCTTATCCCTCATCTACACCACTCCCCGTCTCCGTCACCTTATTCCTGATCTACACACCTCCCCGTCTCCGTCACCTTGTCCCTCATCTACACCCCTCCCCATCTCCGTCACCTTGTCGCTCATCTACACCCCTCCCCATCTCCGTCACCTTGTCCCTCATCTACACCCCTTCCCTTCTCCGTCACCTTATCCCCCATCTACACACCTCCCCATCTCCGTCACCTTATCCCTCATCTACACCCCTCCCCGTCTCCGCCACCTTCTCCCTCATCTACACTCCTCCCCATCTCCGCCACCTTGTCCCTCATCTACACCCCTCCCTGTCTCCGTCACCTTGTCCCGCATCTACACCCCTCCCCTTCTCCGTCACCTTATCCCCCATCTACAACCCTCCCCGTCTCCGTCACCTTATCCCTCATCTACATCCCTCCCCGTCTCCGTCACCTTATCCCCCATCTACAACCCTCCCCGTCTCCGTCACCTTATCCCTCATCTACACCCCTCCCCATCTCCGTCACCTTGTCCCGCACCTACACCCCTCCCCGTCTCCGTCACCTTGTCCCTCATCTACAACCCTCCCCGTCTCCGTCACCTTGTCCCCCATCTACACCACTCCCCATCTCCGTCACCTTGTCCCGCATCTACACCCCTCCCCGTCTCCGTCACCTTGTCCCTCATCTACAACCCTCCCCGTCTCCGTCACCTTGTCCCCCATCTACACCCCTCCCCGTCTCCGTCACCTTATCCCTCATCGACACCCCTCCCCATCTCCGTCACCTTATCCCTCATCTACACCCCTCCCTGTCTCCGTCACCTTATCCCTCATCTACATCCCTCCCCGTCTCCGTCACCTTGTCCCTCATCTACACCCCTCCCCATCTCCGTCACCTTATCCCTCATCTACACCCCTCCCCATCTCCGTCACCTTATCCCTCATCTACACCTCTCCCCATCTCCGTCACCTTGTCCCTCATCTACACCCCTCCCCATCTCCGTCACCTTATCCCTCATCTACACCTCTCCACATCTCCGTCACCTTATCCCTCATCTACACCCCTCCCCGTCTCCGTCACCTTATCCCTCATCTACACCCCTCCCCGTCTCCGTCACCTTATCCCTCATCTACACCCCTCCCCATCTCCGTCACCTTATCCCTCATCTACACCTCTCCACATCTCCGTCACCTTATCCCTCATCTACACCCCTCCCCGTCTCCGTCACCTTATCCCTCATCTACACCCCTCCCCGTCTCCGTCACCTTATCCCTCATCTACACCCCTCCCCATCTCCGTCACCTTATCCCTCATCTACACCACTCCCCGTCTCCGTCACCTTATCCCTCATCTACACTCCTCCCCGTCTCCGTCACCTTGTCCCTCATCTACACCCCTCCCCATCTCCGTCACCTTGTCCCTCATCTACACCCCTCCCCATCTCCGTCACATTGTCCCTCATCTACACCCCTCCCCTTCTCCGTCACCTTATCCCCCATCTACACACCTCCCCATCTACGTCACCTTATCCCTCATCTACACCCCTCCCCGTCTCCGTCACCTTGTCCCTCATCTACAACCCTCCCCGTCTCCGTCATCTTATCCCTCATCTACACTCCTCCCCATCTCCGCCACCTTGTCCCTCATCTACACTCCTCCCCATCTCCGCCACCTTGTCCCTCATCTACACCCCTCCCCGTCTCCGCCACCTTGTCCCTCATCTACACCCCTCCCCGTCTCCGTCACCTTATCACTCATTTACACACCTCCCCGTCTCCGTCACCTTGTCCCTCATCTACACCCCTCCCCATCTCCGTCACCTTATCCCCCATCTACACCCCTCCCCGTCTCCGTCACCTTATCCCTCATCTACACCCCTCCCCGTCTCCGTCACCTTGTCCGTCATCTACACCCCTCCCCTTCTCCGTCACCTTATCCCTCATCTACACACCTCCCCATCTCCGTCACCTTATCCCTCATCTACACCCCTCCCCGTCTCCGTCACCTTATCCCTCATCTACACCCCTCCCCGTCTCCGTCACCTTGTCCCTCATCTACACCCCTCCCCATCTCCGTCACCTTATCCCTCATCTACACCCCTCCCCGTCACCCATACCTTGTCCCTCATCTACACCCCTCCCCATCTCCGTCACCTTATCCCTCATCTACACCACTCCCCATCTCCGTCACCTTGTTCCGCATCTACACCCCTCCCCGTCTCCGTCACCTTGTCCCTCATCTACAACCCTCCCCGTCTCCGTCATCTTATCCCTCATCTACACTCCTCCCCATCTCCGCCACCTTGTCCCTCATCTACACTCCTCCCCATCTCCGCCACCTTGTCCCTCATCTACACCCCTCCCCGTCTCCGCCACCTTGTCCCTCATCTACACCCCTCCCCGTCTCCGTCACCTTATCACTCATTTACACACCTCCCCGTCTCCGTCACCTTGTCCCTCATCTACACCCCTCCCCATCTCCGTCACCTTATCCCCCATCTACACCCCTCCCCGTCTCCGTCACCTTATCCCTCATCTACACCCCTCCCCGTCTCCGTCACCTTGTCCGTCATCTACACCCCTCCCCTTCTCCGTCACCTTATCCCTCATCTACACACCTCCCCATCTCCGTCACCTTATCCCTCATCTACACCCCTCCCCGTCTCCGTCACCTTATCCCTCATCTACACCCCTCCCCGTCTCCGTCACCTTGTCCCTCATCTACACCCCTCCCCATCTCCGTCACCTTATCCCTCATCTACACCCCTCCCCGTCACCCATACCTTGTCCCTCATCTACACCCCTCCCCATCTCCGTCACCTTATCCCTCATCTACACCACTCCCCATCTCCGTCACCTTGTCCCGCATCTACACCCCTCCCCGTCTCCGTCACCTTGTCCCTCATCTACAACCCTCCCCGTCTCCGTCACCTTGTCCCCCATCTACACCACTCCCCATCTCCGTCACCTTGTCCCGCATCTACATCCCTCCCCGTCTCCGTCACCTTGTCCCTCATCTACAACCCTCCCCGTCTCCGTCACCTTGTCCCCCATCTACACCCCTCCCCGTCTCCGTCACCTTATCCCTCATCGACACCCCTCCCCATCTCCGTCACCTTATCCCTCATCTACACCCCTCCCTGTCTCCGTCACCTTATCCCTCATCTACATCCCTCCCCGTCTCCGTCACCTTGTCCCTCATCTACACCCCTCCCCATCTCCGTCAACTTATCCCTCATCTACACCCCTCCCCATCTCCGTCACCTTATCCCTCATCTACACCCCTCCACATCTCGGTCACCTTATCCCTCATCTACACCCCTCCCCGTCTCCGTCACCTTATCCCTCATCTACATCCCTCCACATCTCCGTCACCTTATCCCTCATCTACACCCCTCCACATCTCCGTCACCTTATCCCTCATCTACACCCCTCCCCGTCTCCGTCACCTTATCCCTCATCTACACCCCTCCCCATCTCCGTCACCTTATCCCTCATCTACACCCCTCCACATCTCCGTCACCTTATCCCTCATCTACACCCCTCCCCGTCTCCGTCACCTTATCCCTCATCTACATCCCTCCACATCTCCGTCACCTTATCCCTCATCTACACCCCTCCCTGTCTCCGTCACCTTGTCCCTCATCTACAACCCTCCCCGTCTCCGTCACCTTGTCCCTCATCTACACCCCTCCCCATCTCCGTCACCTTATCCCTCATCTACACCCCTCCACATCTCCGTCACCTTATCCCTCATCTACACCCCTCCCCGTCTCCGTCACCTTATCCCTCATCTACACCCCTCCCCATCTACGTCACCTTATCCCTCATCTACACCCCTCCCCATCTCCGTCACCTTATCCCTCATCTACACCCCTCCACATCTCCGTCACCTTATCCCTCATCTACAACCCTTCCCGTCTCCGTCACCTTATCCCTCATCTACACCCCTCCACATCTCCGTCACCTTTTCCCTCATCTACAACCCTCCCCGTCTCCGTCACCTTGTCCCTCATCTACACCCCTCCCCATCTCCGTCACCTTATCCCTCATCTACACCCCTCCACATCTCCGTCACCTTATCCCTCATCTACACCCCTCCCCGTCTCCGTCACCTTATCCCTCATCTACACCCCTCCCCATCTCCGTCACCTTATCCCTCATCTACACCACTCCCCGTCTCCGTCACCTTATCCCTCATCTACACCCCTCCCCATCTCCGTCACCTTGTCCCTCATCTACACCCCTCCCCATCTCCGTCACCTTGTCCCTCATCTACACCCCTCCCCTTCTCCGTCACCTTATCCCCCATCTACACACCTCCCCATCTCCGTCACCTTATCCCTCATCTACACCCCTCCCCGTCTCCGTCACCTTGTCCCTCATCTACAACCCTCCCCGTCTCCGTCACCTTATCCCTCATCTACACTCCTCCCCATCTCCGCCACCTTGTCCCTCATCTACACTCCTCCCCATCTCGGCCACCTTGTCCCTCATCTACACCCCTCCCCGTCTCCGCCACCTTGTCCCTCATCTACACCCCTCCCCGTCTCCGTCACCTTATCCCTCATTTACACACCTCCCCGTCTCCGTCACCTTGTCCCTCATCTACACCCCTCCCCATCTCCGTCACCTTATCCCCCATCTACACCCCTCCCCGTCTCCGTCACCTTATCCCTCATCTACACCCCTCCCCGTCTCCGTCACCTTGTCCGTCATCTACACCCCTCCCCTTCTCCGTCACCTTATCCCTCATCTACACACCTCCCCATCTCCGTCACCTTATCCCTCATCTACACCCCTCCCCGTCTCCGTCACCTTATCCCCCATCTACATCCCTCCCCGTCTCCGTCACCTTGTCCCTCATCTACACCCCTCCCCATCTCCGTCACCTTATCCCTCATCTACACCCCTCCCCATCTCCGTCACCTTATCCCTCATCTACACCCCTCCACATCTCCGTCACCTTATCCCTCATCTACACCCCTCCCCGTCTCCGTCACCTTATCCCTCATCTACACCCCTCCCAGTCTCCGTCACCTTATCCCTCATCTACACCCCTCCCCATCTCCGTCACCTTATCCCTCATCTACACCACTCCCCGTCTCCGTCACCTTATCCCTGATCTACACTCCTCCCCGTCTCCGTCACCTTGTCCCTCATCTACACCCCTCCCCATCTCCGTCACCTTGTCGCTCATCTACACCCCTCCCCATCTCCGTCACCTTGTCCCTCATCTACACCCCTTCCCTTCTCCGTCACCTTATCCCCCATCTACACACCTCCCCATCTCCGTCACCTTATCCCTCATCTACACCCCTCCCCGTCTCCGTCACCTTGTCCCTCATCTACAACCCTCCCCATCTCCGTCACCTTGTCCCGCATCTACACCCCTCCCCGTCTCCGTCACCTTGTCCCTCATCTACAACCCTCACCGTCTCCGTCACCTTGTCCCCCATCTACACCACTCCCAATCTCCGTCACCTTGTCCCGCATCTACACCCCTCCCCGTCTCCGTCTAACCTTGTCCCTCATCTACAACCCTCCCCGTCTCCGTCACCTTGTCCCCCATCTACACCCCTCCCCGTCTCCGTCACCTTATCCCTCATCGACACCCCTCCCCATCTCCGTCACCTTATCCCTCATCTACACCCCTCCCTGTCTCCGTCACCTTATCCCTCATCTACATCCCTCCCCGTCTCCGTCACCTTGTCGCTCATCTACAACCCTCCCCGTCTCCGTCACCTTATCCCCCATCTACACCCCTCCCCATCTCCGTCACCTTGTCCCTCATCTACACCCCTCTCCGTCACCTTATCCCTCATCTACACCCCTCCCCATCTCCGTCACCTTGTCCCCCATCTACACCCCTCCCCATCTCCGTCAACTTATCCCTCATCTACACCCCTCCCCATCTCCGTCACCTTATCCCTCATCTACACCCCTCCACATCTCCGTCAACTTATCCCTCATCTACAACCCCTCCCCGTTTCCGTCACCTTATCCCTCATCTACACCCCTCCCCGTCTCCGTCACCTTATCCCTCATCTACACCCCTCCCCATCTCCGTCACCTTATCCCTCATCTACACCACTCCCCGTCTCCGTCACCTTATCCCTCATCTACACTCCTCCCCGTCTCCGTCACCTTGTCCCTCATCTACACCCCTCCCCATCTCCGTCACCTTGTCCCTCATCTACACCCCTCCCCATCTCCGCCACCTTGTCCCTCATCTACACCCCTCCCCGTCTCCGTCACCTTATCCCTCATTTACACACCTCCCCGTCTCCGTCACCTTGTCCCTCATCTACACCCCTCCCCATCTCCGTCACCTTATCCCCCATCTACACCCCTCCCCGTCTCCGCCACCTTATCCCTCATCTACACCCCTCCCCGTCTCCGTCACCTTGTCCGTCATCTACACCCCTCCCCTTCTCCGTCACCTTATCCCTCATCTACACACCT
>NW_026780546.1:0-32495 GCF_030144855.1 Hypanus sabinus | reverse complement strand
GGTCTCGATCTCCCTCACACCCCTCATCCCTTCCCTCACACCGTCTGTCAGCCGCCTCCTCTCACTCCCCACAACAGGCCCAGGGCCCTGTGCCGATTTCAGCCCCTCCTCACCCTCGCAGGTCTCGATCTCCCTCACACCCCTCATCCCGTCCCTCACACCGTCTGTCAGCCGGCTCCTCTCACTCCCCACAACAGGCCCAGGGCCCTGTGCCGATTTCAGACCCTCCTCACCCCTCACCCTCGCAGGTCTCGATCTCCCTCACACCCCTCATCCCGTCCCTCACACCTTCTGTCAGCCGCCTCCTCTCACTCCCCACAACAGGCCCAGGGCACTGTGCCGATTTCAGCCCCTCCCTCACCCTCGCAGGTCTCGATCTCCCTCACACCCCTCATCCCTTCCCTCACACCGTCTGTCAGCCGCCTCCTCTCACTCCCCACAACAGGCCCAGGGCCCTGTGCCGATTTCAGCCCCTCCTCACCCCTCACCCTCGCAGGTCTCGATCTCCCTCACACCCCTCATCCCTTCCCTCACACCTTCTGTCAGCCGCCTCCTCTCACTCCCCACAACAGGCCCAGGGCCCTGTGCCGATTTCAGCCCCTCCTCACCCCTCACCCTCGCAGGTCTCGATCTCCCTCACACCCCTCATCCCGTCCCTCACACCTTCTGTCAGCGGCCTCCTCTCACTCCCCACAACAGGCCCAGGGCCCTGTGCCGATTTCAGCCCCTCCTCACCCTCGCAGGTCTCGATCTCCCTCACACCCCTCATCCCGTCCCTCACACCTTCTGTCAGCCGCCTCCTCTCACTCCCCACAACAGGCCCAGGGCCCTGTGCCGATTTCAGCCCCTCTCCCTCCCCCTCGCAGGTCTCGATCTCCCTCACACCCCTCATCCCGTCCCTCACACCCCTCATCCCGTCCCTCACACCCCTCATCCCGTCCCTCACACCCCTCATCCCGTCCCTCACACCCCTCATCCCGTCCCTCACACCCCTCATCCCTTCCCTCACACCTTCTGTCAGCCGCCTCCTCTCACTCCCCACAACAGGCCCAGGGCCCTGTGCCGATTTCAGCCCCTCCCTCACCCTCGCAGGTCTCGATCTCCCTCACACCCCTCACCCCGTCCCTCACACCTTCTGTCAGCCGCCTGCTCTCACTCCCCACAACAGGCCCAGGGCCCTGTGCCGATTTCAGCCCCCCTCCCTCACCCTCACCCTCGCAGGTCTCGATCTCCCTCACACCCCTCATCCCGTCCCTCACACCTTCTGTCAGCCGGCTCCTCTCACTCCCCACAACAGGCCCAGGGCCCTGTGCCGATTTCAGCCCCCTCCTCACCCCTCACCCTCGCAGGTCTCGATCTCCCTCACACCCCTCATCCCTTCCCTCACACCTTCTGTCAGCCGGCTCCTCTCACTCCCCACAACAGGCCCAGGGCCCTGTGCCGATTTCAGCCCCCCTCCCCTCCTCACCCTCGCAGGTCTCGATCTCCCTCACACCCCTCATCCCTTCCCTCACACCGTCTGTCAGCCGCCTCCTCTCACTCCCCACAACAGGCCCAGGGCCCTGTGCCGATTTCAGCCCCTCCTCACCCCTCACCCTCGCAGGTCTCGATCTCCCTCACACCCCTCATCCCTTCCCTCACACCTTCTGTCAGCCTCCTCCTCTCACTCCCCACAACAGGCCCAGGGCCCTGTGCCGATTTCAGCCCCCCTCCCTCACCCTCACCCTCGCAGGTCTCGATCTCCCTCACACCCCTCATCCCGTCCCTCACACCGTCTGTCAGCCGCCTCCTCTCACTCCCCACAACAGGCCCAGGGCCCTGTGCCGATTTCAGCCCCTCCCTCACCCTCGCAGGTCTCGATCTCCCTCACACCCCTCATCCCTTCCCTCACACCGTCTGTCAGCCGGCTCCTCTCACTCCCCACAACAGGCCCAGGGCCCTGTGCCGATTTCAGCCACCCTCCCTCACCCTCGCAGGTCTCGATCTCCCTCACACCCCTCATCCCGTCCCTCACACCTTCTGTCAGCCGCCTCCTCTCACTCCCCACAACAGGCCCAGGGCCCTGTGCCGATTTCAGCCCCCCTCCTCACCCCTCACCCTCGCAGGTCTCGATCTCCCTCACACCCCTCATCCCTTCCCTCACACCGTCTGTCAGCCGCCTCCTCTCACTCCCCACAACAGGCCCAGGGCCCTGTGCCGATTTCAGCCCCTCTCCCTCACCCTCGCAGGTCTCGATCTCCCTCACACCCCTCATCCCGTCCCTCACACCTTCTGTCAGCCGCCTCCTCTCACTCCCCACAACAGGCCCAGGGCCCTGTGCCGATTTCAGCCCCCCTCCCTCACCCTCGCAGGTCTCGATCTCCCTCACACCCCTCATCCCTTCCCTCACACCTTCTGTCAGCCGCCTCCTCTCACTCCCCACAACAGGCCCAGGGCCCTGTGCCGATTTCAGCCCCTCCTCACCCCTCACCCTCGCAGGTCTCGATCTCCCTCACACCCCTCATCCCTTCCCTCACACCGTCTGTCAGCCGCCTCCTCTCACTCCCCACAACAGGCCCAGGGCCCTGTGCCGATTTCAGCCCCCTCCTCACCCCTCACCCTCGCAGGTCTCGATCTCCCTCACACCCCTCATCCCTTCCCTCACACCTTCTGTCAGCCGCCTCCTCTCACTCCCCACAACAGGCCCAGGGCCCTGTGCCGATTTCAGCCCCTCTCCCTCACCCTCGCAGGTCTCGATCTCCCTCACACCCCTCATCCCTTCCCTCACACCTTCTGTCAGCCGCCTCCTCTCACTCCCCACAACAGGCCCAGGGCCCTGTGCCGATTTCAGCCCCTCTCCCCTCCCTCACCCTCGCAGGTCTCGATCTCCCTCACACCCCTCATCCCTTCCCTCACACCGTCTGTCAGCCGCCTCCTCTCACTCCCCACAACAGGCCCAGGGCCCTGTGCCGATTTCAGCCCCTCCTCACCCTCGCAGGTCTCGATCTCCCTCACACCCCTCATCCCTTCCCTCACACCGTCTGTCAGCCGCCTCCTCTCACTCCCCACAACAGGCCCAGGGCCCTGTGCCGATTTCAGCCCCTCCTCACCCCTCACCCTCGCAGGTCTCGATCTCCCTCACACCCCTCATCCCGTCCCTCACACCGTCTGTCAGCCGGCTCCTCTCACTCCCCACAACAGGCCCAGGGCCCTGTGCCGATTTCAGCCCCCCTCCCTCACCCTCGCAGGTCTCGATCTCCCTCACACCCCTCATCCCGTCCCTCACACCCCTCATCCCTTCCCTCACACCGTCTGTCAGCCGGCTCCTCTCACTCCCCACAACAGGCCCAGGGCCCTGTGCCGATTTCAGCCCCCCTCCCTCACCCTCGCAGGTCTCGATCTCCCTCACACCCCTCATCCCGTCCCTCACACCTTCTGTCTGCCGCCTCCTCTCACTCCCCACAACAGGCCCAGGGCCCTGTGCCGATTTCAGCCCCCCTCCCTCACCCTCGCAGGTCTCGATCTCCCTCACACCCCTCATCCCTTCCCTCACACCGTCTGTCAGCCGGCTACTCTCACTCCCCACAACAGGCCCAGGGCCCTGTGCCGATTTCAGCCCCCCTCCTCACCCTCGCAGGTCTCGATCTCCCTCACACCCCTCATCCCTTCCCTCACACCGTCTGTCAGCCGCCTCCTCTCACTCCCCACAACAGGCCCAGGGCCCTGTGCCGATTTCAGCCCCTCCCTCACCCTCGCAGGTCTCGATCTCCCTCACACCCCTCATCCCTTCCCTCACACCTTCTGTCAGCCGGCTCCTCTCACTCCCCACAACAGGCCCAGGGCCCTGTGCCGATTTCAGCCCCCTCCTCACCCCTCACCCTCGCAGGTCTCGATCTCCCTCACACCCCTCATCCCTTCCCTCACACCTTCTGTCAGCCGGCTCCTCTCACTCCCCACAACTTGCCCAGGGCCCTGTGCCGATTTCAGACCCCCTCCCCTCCTCACCCTCGCAGGTCTCGATCTCCCTCACACCCCTCATCCCTTCCCTCACACCGTCTGTCAGCCGCCTCCTCTCACTCCCCACAACAGGCCCAGGGCCCTGTGCCGATTTCAGCCCCTCCTCACCCCTCACCCTCGCAGGTCTCGATCTCCCTCACACCCCTCATCCCTTCCCTCACACCTTCTGTCAGCCGCCTCCTCTCACTCCCCACAACAGGCCCAGGGCCCTGTGCCGATTTCAGCCCCCCTCCCTCACCCTCACCCTCGCAGGTCTCGATCTCCCTCACACCCCTCATCCCGTCCCTCACACCGTCTGTCAGCCGCCTCCTCTCACTCCCCACAACAGGCCCAGGGCCCTGTGCCGATTTCAGCCCCTCCCTCACCCTCGCAGGTCTCGATCTCCCTCACACCCCTCACCCCGTCCCTCACACCTTCTGTCAGCCGCCTGCTCTCACTCCCCACAACAGGCCCAGGGCCCTGTGCCGATTTCAGCCCCCCTCCCTCACCCTCACCCTCGCAGGTCTCGATCTCCCTCACACCCCTCATCCCGTCCCTCACACCTTCTGTCAGCCGGCTCCTCTCACTCCCCACAACAGGCCCAGGGCCCTGTGCCGATTTCAGCCCCTCTCCCTCACCCTCGCAGGTCTCGATCTCCCTCACACCCCTCATCCCGTCCCTCACACCGTCTGTCAGCCGGGTCCTCTCACTCCCCACAACAGGCCCAGGGCCCTGTGCCGATTTCAGCCCCCCTCCCTCACCCTCGCAGGTCTCGATCTCCCTCACACCCCTCATCCCTTCCCTCACACCGTCTGTCAGCCGGGTCCTCTCACTCCCCACAACAGGCCCAGGGCCCTGTGCCGATTTCAGCCCCCTCCTCACCCTCGCAGGTCTCGATCTCCCTCACACCCCTCATCCCGTCCCTCACACCTTCTGTCAGCCGCCTGCTCTCACTCCCCACAACAGGCCCAGGGCCCTGTGCCGATTTCAGCCCCCCTCCCTCACCCTCACCCTCGCAGGTCTCGATCTCCCTCACACCCCTCATCCCTTCCCTCACACCTTCTGTCAGCCGGCTCCTCTCACTCCCCACAACAGGCCCAGGGCCCTGTGCCGATTTCAGCCCCCTCCTCACCCCTCACCCTCGCAGGTCTCGATCTCCCTCACACCCCTCATCCCTTCCCTCACACCTTCTGTCAGCCGCCTCCTCTCACTCCCCACAACAGGCCCAGGGCCCTGTGCCGATTTCAGCCCCCCTCCCTCACCCTCGCAGGTCTCGATCTCCCTCACACCCCTCATCCCTTCCCTCACACCTTCTGTCAGCCGCCTCCTCTCACTCCCACAACAGGCCCAGGGCCCTGTGCCGATTTCAGCCCCCCTCCCTCACCCTCGCAGGTCTCGATCTCCCTCACACCCCTCATCCCGTCCCTCACACCGTCTGTCAGCCGGCTCCTCTCACTCCCCACAACAGGCCCAGGGCCCTGTGCCGATTTCAGCCCACCTCCCTCACCCTCGCAGGTCTCGATCTCCCTCACACCCCTCATCCCGTCCCTCACACCGTCTGTCAGCCGGCTCCTCTCACTCCCCACAACAGGCCCAGGGCCCTGTGCTGATTTCAGCCCCTCCCTCACCCTCGCAGGTCTCTATCTCCCTCACACCCCTCATCCCTTCCCTCACACCTTCTGTCAGCCGCCTCCTCTCACTCCCCACAACAGGCCCAGGGCCCTGTGCCGATTTCAGCCCCCTCCTCACCCTCGCAGGTCTCGATCTCCCTCACACCCCTCATCCCGTCCCTCACACCTTCTGTCAGCCGCCTCCTCTCACTCCCCACAACAGGCCCAGGGCCCTGTGCCGATTTCAGCCCCTCCTCACCCCTCACCCTCGCAGGTCTCGATCTCCCTCACACCCCTCATCCCTTCCCTCACACCGTCTGTCAGCCGCCTCCTCTCACTCCCCACAACAGGCCCAGGGCCCTGTGCCGATTTCAGCCCCTCCTCACCCTCACCCTCGCAGGTCTCGATCTCCCTCACACCCCTCATCCCGTCCCTCACACCTTCTGTCAGCCGCCTCCTCTCACTCCCCACAACAGGCCCAGGGCCCTGTGCCGATTTCAGCCCCCCTCCCTCACCCTCACCCTTGCAGGTCTCGATCTCCCTCACACCCCTCATCCCGTCCCTCACACCGTCTGTCAGCCGCCTCCTCTCACTCCCCACAACAGGCCCAGGGCCCTGTGCCGATTTCAGCCCCTCTCCCTCACCCTCGCAGGTCTCGATCTCCCTCACACCCCTCATCCCGTCCCTCACACCGTCTGTCAGCCGCCTCCTCTCACTCCCCACAACAGGCCCAGGGCCCTGTACCGATTTCAGCCCCCCTCCCACTCACCCTCGCAGGTCTCGATCTCCCTCACACCCCTCATCCCGTCCCTCACACCGTCTGTCAGCCGCCTCCTCTCACTCCCCACAACAGGCCCAGGGCCCTGTGCCGATTTCAGCCCCCCTCCCCCTCGCAGGTCTCGATCTCCCTCACACCCCTCATCCCGTCTCCCCCTGAAGTCCCTCAACTTCATCTCCGCACCCTGCTCACTCACACACCCGCTGCCCTCCCTCGCCCCCTCTCCACCGCAGCCCACCCCTCACCCTCATGCCGTCTCTCACGCCCCTCCCCTTCTGCTCTCTCCCCGTCCCCCCCCCCCCTACAGGGACCCAACTTCGAGTTCTCCACCCAAACACACGAGGAGCTTCTGTACAACAAGGAGAAGCTGCTGAACAACGGTGACATGTGGGAGGCCGAGATCGCTGCCAACATCCAGGCCGACTTCCTGTACCGCTGACGGCCTGATCCCCCCTCGGAGTGTGTTCAGCTTGGGGCGCGCCCCCCCCTTGTAAATACCGCTTCCGCCGTCTCATTAAAGGCAAGTTGCCTCCCGTTTACCGGAGTCCGACTCTGATTCGTCAGGACGCAAAACACCGCAGGCCATTGGGCCCTCAATGTCCAACCTACCCCGGGATCAGTGTGCACCCTTCCCGTCCGCGTGACAGTGGCGTGCAAAAGTTGGGGGGCACCCCCCCCCCCCCCCGCCCCGTCAAAATTTCTCTTCCTGCGAATAGCTGAGCCGGTAAAAGATGGCCGGATTTCCAGGAGGCATGAAGTTAAAGATGACACGTTCCTTCCATATTTTAAGCAAGAGTACTTTTTTTTTCCCTTATTTCCATCTGTTATGGTTTCAAAATAACAAGAAAAAAAGGAAAAGGGCCCGAAGCTAAAGTTTGGGCACCCTGCATGGTCAGTACTTAGTAACACCCCCTTTGGCAAGTATCACAGCTTGTCAACGCTTTCTGCAGCCAGCTAAGAGTCTTGTTTGGGGGATTTTCGCCCATTCTTCCTTGCAAAAGGCTTCGAGTTAGAAACATAGAAAATAGGTGCAGGAGTCGGCCGTTCGGCCCTTCGAGCCTGCACCACCATTCAGTATGATCATGGCTGATCATCCAACTCAGAACCCTGTACCTGTTTTCTCTCCATACCCCCGATCCCTTTAGCCACAAGGGCCATGTCTGACTTCCTCTTAAATATAGCCAATGAACCGGCCTCAACTGTTTCCTGTGGCAGAGAATTCCACAGATTCACCACTCTGTGTGAAGAAGTTTCTCCTCATCTCGGTCCTAAAAGGCTTCCCCTTTATCCTTAAACTGTGACCCCTCGGTCTGGACTTCCCCAACATCGGAAACAATCTTCCTGCATCTAGCCTGTCCGATCCCTTTAGAATTTTATACGTTTCAATAAGATCCCCCCTCAATCTTCTACATTCCAGTGAGTATCAGCCTACTCGATCCAGTCTTTCTTCATATGAAAGTCCTGCCATCCCAGGAATCAATCTGGTGAACCTTCTCTGTACTCCCTCTATGGCAAGAATGGCTTTCCTCAGATTAGGGGACCAAAACTGCACACGATACTCTAGGTGCGGTCTCACCAAGGCCTTGTACAACTGCAGTAGAACCTCCCTGCTCCTGTACTCAAATCCTTTTGCTATGAATGCCAACATACCATTTGCCTTTTTCCCCGCCTGCTGTACCTACATGCCCACCTTCAATGACTGGTGTACAATGACACCCAGGTCTCGTTGCATCTCCCCTTTTCCTAATCGGCCACCGTTCAGATAATAATCTGTTTTCCTGTTCTTGCAACCTAAGTGGATAACCTCACATTTATCCACATTACATTGCATCTGCCATGAATTTGCCCACTCACCTAACCTATCCAAGTCACCCTGCATCCTCTTGGCATCCTCCTCACAGCTAACACCGCCGCCCAGCTTCGTGTCATCCACAAACTTGCAGATGCTGCATTTAATTCCCTCGTCTAAATCATTAACATATATTGTAAACAACTGGGGTCCCGGCACTGAGCCTTGCGGTACCCCACCAGTCACTGCCTGCCATTCTGAAAAGGTTCTGTGAGATTCTTGGGCCGTCTTGCATGCACTGCTCTTTCGAGGTCTATCCACAGATTTTTCGATGATGTTTAGGTCGGGGGACTGTGAGGGCCAGGGCAAAACCTTCAGCTTACGCCTCTTGAGGTAGTCCGCTGTGGATTCTGAGCTGTTTCGAGTCACTATCCTGTTGTAGGAGCCACCCGCTTTTCATCCTCAGCTTTTCTTTTTTTTTACAGACGGTGTGAAGTTTGCTTCCAGAAATTGCTGGTATATAATTGAATTCATTCTTCCCTCTACCAGTGAAATGTTCCCTGTGCCACTGGCTGCAATACAAGCCCAAAGCGTAATCGATCCACCCCCGTGCTTAACAGTTGGAGAGGTGTTCTTTTCATGAAATTCTGCTCCTTTTTTTCTCCAAACATACCTTTGCTCATTGTGGCCAAAAAGTTCTATTTCAACTTCATCAGTCCGCAGGACTTGTTTCCAAAATGCATCAGGCTTGTGTAGATGTTCCTTTGCAAACGTCTGACGCTGAATTTTGTGGTGAGGACGCAGGAAAGGTTTTCTTCTGATGACTCTTTCATGAAGGACATATTTGTGCAGGTGTCGCTGCACAGTAGAACAGTACACCACTACTCCAGAGTCTGCTAAATCTTCCCGAAGGTCTTTTGCCATTTTGATTTGCCTTTCCAGCAATCCTACGAGCAGTTCTCTCGGAAAGTTTTCTTGGTCTTCCAGACCTCAACTTGACCTCCACCGTTCCTGTTAACTGCCATTTCTTAATTACATTACAAACTGAGGAAATGGCTGCCTGAAAGCACTTTACTGTCTTCTTATAGCCTTCCCCTGCTTTGTGGGCATCGTTTATTTTAATTTTCAGAGTGCTAGGCAGCTGCTTAGAGGAGCCCATGGCTGCTGATGGTTGGGAAAAGGTTTGAGGAGTCAGGGTATTTATAAAGCTTTGAAATGTGCATCACCTGGCCTTTCCTAACGATGACTGTGAACAAGCCATAGCCCTGACAAGCTAATTAAGGTCTGAGATCTTGGTAAAAGTTAACTGACAGCTCAAATCTCTTGGGGTGTCCAAACTTCTGCATGGTGCTTTTTTCCCCACTCTAAAATTGTACAAATCAAAAATAATACACTAATCTTGCTTAAAATATTGAAAAGAATGTTTCATATTTAACTTATATATAACCATATCACAATTACAGCACGGAAACAGGCCGTCTCAGCCCTTCTAGACCGTGCCGAACGCTGACTCTCACCTAGTCCCACTGGCCCATATAACCATATCACAATTACACACGGAAACAGGCCATCTCGGCCCTTCTAGTCCGTGCCGAACACTGACTCTCACCTAGTCCCACTGGCCCATATAACCATATCACAATTACAGCACGGAAACAGGCCGTCTCGGCCCTTCTAGTCCGTGCCGAACCCTTACTCTCACCTAGTCCCACTGGCCCATATAACCATATCACAATTACACACGGAAACAGGCCAACTCGGCCCTTCTAGTCCGTGCCGAACGCTGACTCTCACCTAGTCCCACCGACCTGCACTCAGCCCATAACCCTCCATTGCTTTCTTGTCCATATACCTGTCCAATTTTACTTTAAATGACAATACCGAACCTGCCTCTACCACTTCTACTGGAAGCTCGTTCCACACAGCTACCAGCCTCCGAGTAAAGAAGTTCCCCTCTTGTTACCCCTAAACTTTTGCCCCCTCTCAACTCACGACCTCTTGTTTGAATCTCCCCTACTCTCAATGGAAAAAGCCGATCCACATCAACTCTATCCATCCCCCTCATAATTTTAAATACCTCTATCAAGTCCCCCCTCAAACTTCTACGCTCCAAAGAATAAAGACCTAACTTGTTCAACCTTTCTCTGTGACTTAGGTGCTGAAACCCAGGTAACATTCTAGTAAATCTCCTCTGTACTCTCTCTAATTTATTGATATCTTTCCTATAATTCGGTGACCAGAACTGTACACAATGCTCCAAATTCGGCCTCACCAATGCCTTGTACAATTTTAACGTTACATCCCAACTCCTATACTCAATGCTCTGATTTATAAAGGCCAGCATACCAAAAGCTTTCTTCACCACCCTATCCACAAGAGATTCCATCTCCTGTGTACTCTCTCTATTTTGATGACATGAACTTCTATGACTTTTGAGATCGGTTCATCTTCTACTTCAATGAGCTATTCACAGTATCAGAAATTTTGACCAGGGCCACTGTAACCCTCCATTTTCCTGTCAGAAACGAGAGAAAGTCTGCGGGTGCAGGAAATCGGAGCAAGAAGCACAAACCGCCGGAGGAGCTCGGCAGGGTGGGCAGCGTCCGCGGGGAGAGAGTGAACCGTGGACGATTCGGGCGGAGACCCTGCGGCAGGGCGCGAGAGGAGAGGCTGAGGAGTAGGTTTTGAAGGAGGGGGGGAGAGAGACACGAGGTGCCGGGTGAAACCGGGAGGGGGAGGGACGAAGCAAAGAGCTGGGGAGTCGATCGGTGAAAGAGATGGAGGGCTGGGGAAGGGGGAGTCGGATAGGAGGCGACAGAAGGCCGTGGGGGGGGAGGCGACGAGCGGGTAAGGAGATGAGGTGAGGAGGGACAAGGGGGTGGGGAATCACTGGAAGTTTGAGGAATCGATGTTCATGCCGTCAGGTTGGAATACAGGGTGTCATTCCTCCGGCCGGAGTGCGGCCTCGTCCCGACGGTGGACGGACGCATCGGAACGGGAGTGGGGAGTGCTCTGGTGAGACCACACTTGTGTCCAATTCCGGTCGCCTCATTATAGGAAGGATGTGGAAGCTGTGGAGAGGGTGCAGAGGAAATTTACCAGGATGTTGCCTGGTTTGGAGAACAAGTCACGTGAAGCAAGGTTAGCAGAGCTGGGACTTTTCCCTTTGGAGCGTCGAAGAACGAGAGGGGACTTGATGGAGGTCTACAAGATTATGAGAGGCATAGATAGGGTGGATAGTCAGTCCCTGTTTCCCGGGGCACCAATAGCAAACACCAGAGGGCACAGGTACAAAATTAAGGGAGGGAAGTTTAGGGGAGGCATCGGGGGTAAGTTCTTTTACACAGAGGGTGGTGAGCGCCTGGAATGACTTGGCAGGGATGGTGGTGGAGGCTAAAACATTAGGGGTATTTAAGAGCCTCTTGGACAGGCATGTGGATGAAAGGAAAATGGAGGGTAATGGGGTAGAGTGGGTTTAGTACTTTTTTTAAGAATTATACGGGTCAGCACAACATGGAGGGTTATGGGGTAGTGTGGGTTTAATACTTTTTTTAAAGGATTATATGGGTTGGCACAACATAGAGTGCTGAAGGGCCAGTGTGGGTTTAATACTTTTTTTAAGGATTATACGGGCCTGTCCGGTGCTGTGGTGTTCTGTGGAATTAGGATGGGCAGCCACCGGGGCATCACACTCGTCTTGGCGGACAGGGGAACGATCTACGACGGGTCTCCCCGGCGAGCGAGGACTGTCTGGGGCCCTGAATGGTGGTGAGGGAGGAGGTGCAGGGGGCAAGAATCATTTCCGGGAGGGAGATCGGTGGGGGCTGGGCAAACGGAGCGGGGAGCCGTGTAGGGAGCAGAGAGTGGAGGGGGGGGGGCAGATGTGTTTGGTGGTGACCTTACAGAGGGGTATAAAACAAAGAGGGGCAGAGATAGGGTGAATGGACAGACTTTTTCCCCAGGGTCAGGGAATCGAGAACCACAGGGTTTAGGTGAGAGGGGGAGAGAGGTTTAATAGGGACCCGAGGGGCAATTGTTTCACCCAGAGGGTGGTCCGTCTGTGGAAGGAGCTGCCGGAGGAAGTGGTCGAGGCGGGTACATTAATGACACTCGGACAGGGACACGGATAGGAAAGGTTCAGAGGGATACGGGTGGTCCGTCTGTGGAAGGAGCTGCCGGAGGAAGTGGTCGAGGCGGGTACATTAATGACACTCGGACAGGGACACGGATAGGAAAGGTTTAGAGGGATACGGGTGGTCCATCTGTGGAAGGAGCTGCCAGAGGAAGTGGTTGAGGCGGGTACATTAACGACACTCGGATAGGAAAGGTTCAGAGGGATACGGGTGGTCTGTCTGTGGAAGGAGCTGCCGGAGGAAGTGGTCGAGGCGGGTACATTAACGACACTCGGACAGGGACACGGATAGGAAAGGTTTAGAGGGATACGGGTGGTCCGTCTGTGGAAGGAGCTGCCGGAGGAAGTGGTCGAGGCGGGTACATTAACGACACTCGGATAGGGACACGGATAGGAAAGGTTCAGAGGGATACGGGTGATCTGTCTGTGGAAGGAGCTGCCGGAGGAAGTGGTCGAGGCGGGTACATTAACGACACTCGGACAGGGACACGGATAGGAAAGGTTCAGAGGGATACGGGTGGTCCGTCTGTGGAAGGAGCTGCCGGAGGAAGTGGTCGAGGCGGGTATATTAACGACACTCGGACAGGGACACGGATAGGAAAGGTTTAGAGGGATACGGGTGGTCCGTCTGTGGAAGGAGCTGCCGGAGGAAGTGGTCGAGGCGGGTACATTAACGACACTCGGACAGGGACACGGACAGGAAAGGTTCAGAGGGATACGGGTGGTCCGTCTGTGGAAGGAGCTGCCGGAGGAAGTGGTCGAGGCGGGTACATTAACGACACTCGGACAGGGACAGACACGACAGAGGGGTTATACGATGAGGTGCGGGGGGTAGCGACAGACTTGCCCGCAGCCCCGAGCTTTTGGCGAGGGACACGCAGGTTGGTCTTGGTTGGAGAGGGAACTGGTCTGGGCACTTGACCCAGTGATGGACGGTGACTCGGGGTTGACCAGCGCTTGGTGAATTGGAAGATTTGAGCTCCGACATTCGACTGTTGACTTGCGTTTCTTTTTCCTTCCCAGCCCTTCGGTTAAGATTCATAAATATAATACCTCCAATCGGGGGCCGTGTGTTGTCTGTTCATTCCTTAGCTCCCCGAGCTGCGAGAGGGCAGCAAACTACAGGCTCCGGACGAACCCTGGTTTGGGGCGGGAGGGGTGTCTCAATCTCGCGGGTTTGGCTGGACCGGAGCCTAAACTTACCAAAAACAATCACGGCATGGAAACAGGCCAACTCGGCCCTTCTAGTCCGTGCCGAACGCTGACTCTCACCTAGTCCCACTGGCCCATATAACCATATCACAATTACACACGGAAACAGGCCGTCTCGGCCCTTATGGTCCGTGCCGAACACTTACTCTCACCTAGTCCCTCTGGCCCATATACCCATATCACAATTACACACGGAAACAGGCCGTCTCGGCCCTTCTAGTCCGTGCCGAACGCTGACTCTCACCTAGTCCCACCGACCCATATAACCATATCACAATTACAGCACGGAAACAGGCCATCTCGGCCCTTCTAGTCCGTGCCGAACGCTTACTCTCACCTAGTCCCACTGGCCCATATAACCATATCACAATTACACACGGAAACAGGCCGTCTCGGCCCTTCTGGTCCGTGCTGAACGCTGACTCTCACCTAGTCCCACTGGCCCATATAACGATATCACAATTACACACGGAAACAGGCCATCTCGGCCCTTCTAGTCCGTGCCGAACGCTTACTCCCACCTAGTCCCACTGGCCCATATAACCATATCACAATTACACACGGAAACAGGCCATCTCGGCCCTTCTGGTCCGTGCTGAACGCTGACTCTCACCTAGTCCCACTGGCCCATATAACGATATCACAATTACACACGGAAACAGGCCATCTCGGCCCTTCTAGTCCGTGCCGAACGCTGACTCTCACCTAGTCCCACTGGCCCATATAACCATATCACAATTACACACGGAAACAGGCCATCTCGGCCCTTCTAGTCAGTGCCGAACGCTGACTCTCACCTAGTCCCACTGGCCCATATAACCATATCACAATTACAGCACGGAAACAGGCCGGCTCGGCCCTTCTAGTCCGTGCCGAACGCTTACTCTCACCTAGTCCCACTGGCCCATATAACCATATCACAATTACACACGGAAACAGGCCATCTCGGCCCTTCTAGTCCGTGCCGAACGCTGACTCTCACCTAGTCCCACTGGCCCATATAACCATATCAAAATTACAGCATGGAAACAGGCCATCTAGGCCCTTCTAGTCCGTGCCGAACGCTGACTCTCACCTAGTCCACTGGCCCATATAACCATATCACAATTACAGGATGGAAACAGGCCATCTCGGCCCTTCTAGTCCGTGCTAAACGCTGACTATCACCTAGTCCCACTGGCCCATATAACCATATCACAATGACAGCTCGGAAACAGGCCATCTCGGCCCTTCTAGACCGGGCCGAACGCTGACTCTCCCTAGTCCCACTGGCCCATATAACCATATCACAATTACAGCACGGAAACAGGCCATCTCGGCCCTTCTACTCCATGCCGAACGCTTACTCTCACCTAGTCCCACTGCCCCATATAACCATATCACAATTACACACGGAAACAGGCCATCTCGGCCCTTCTAGTCCATGCGGAACGCTGACTCTCACCTAGTCCCACTGGCCCATATAACCATATCACAATTACAGGACGGAAACAGGCCATCTCGGCCCTTCTAGTCCGTACCAAACGCTGACTATCACCTAGTCCCACTGGTCCATATAACCATATCACAATTACACACGGAAACAGGCCATCTCGGCCCTTCTAGTCCGTGCCGAACGCTGACTCTCACCTAGTCCCACTGGCCCATATAACCATATCACAATTACAGCACGGAAACAGGCCGTCTCGGCCCTTCTAGTCCGTGCCGAACGCTTACTCCCACCTAGTCCCACTGGCCCATATAACCATATCACAATTACACACGGAAGCAGGCCATCTCGGCCCTTCTGGTCCGTGCTGAACGCTGACTCTCACCTAGTCCCACTGGCCCATATAACCATATCACAATTACAGCATGGAAACAGGGCATCTCGGCCCTTCTAATCCGTGCTGAACGCTGACTCTCACCTAGTCCCACTGGCCCATATAACGATATCACAATTACACACGGAAACAGGCCATCTCGGCCCTTCTAGTCCGTGCCGAACGCTGACTCTCACCTAGTCCCACTGGCCCATATAACCATATCACAATTACAGCACGGAAACAGGCCGGCTCGGCCCTTCTAGTCCGTGCCGAACGCTTACTCTCACCTAGTCCCACTGGCCCATATAACCATATCACAATTACACACGGAAACAGGCCATCTCGGCCCTTCTAGTCCGTGCCGAACGCTGACTCTCACCTAGTCCCACTGGCCCATATAACCATATCAAAATTACAGCATGGAAACAGGCCATCTCGGCCCTTCTAGTCCGTGCCGAATGCTGACTCTCACCTAGTCCACTGGCCCATATAACCATATCACAATTACAGGATGGAATCAGGCCATCTCGGCCCTTCTAGTCCGTGCGGAACGCTGACTCTCACCTAGTCCCACTGGCCCATATAACCATATCACAATTACAGGATGGAAACAGGCCATCTCGGCCCTTCTAGTCCGTGCTAAACGCTGACTATCACCTAGTCCCACTGGCCCATATAACCATATCACAATGACAGCTCGGAAACAGGCCATCTCGGCCCTTCTAGACCGGGCCGAACGCTGACTCTCCCTAGTCCCACTGGCCCATATAACCATATCACAATTACAGCACGGAAACAGGCCATCTCGGCCCTTCTAGTCCATGCCGAACGCTTACACTCACCTAGTCCCACTGCCCCATATAACCATATCACAATTACACACGGAAACAGGCCATCTCGGCCCTTCTAGTCCATGCGGAACGCTGACTCTCACCTAGTCCCACTGGCCCATATAACCATATCACAATTACAGGACGGAAACAGGCCATCTCGGCCCTTCTAGTCCGTGCCAAACGCTGACTATCACCTAGTCCCACTGGCCCATATAACCATATCACAATTACAGCACGGAAACAGGCCGTCTCGGCCCTTCTAGTCCGTGCCGAACGCTTACTGTCATCTAGTCCCACTGGCCCATATAACGATATCACAATTACACACGGAAACAGGCCATCTCGGCCCCTCTAGTCCGTGCCAAACGCTTACTCCCACCTAGTCCCACTGGCCCATATAACCATATCACAATTACAGGACGGAAACAGGCCGTCTCGGCCCTTCTAGTCCGTGCCGAACGCTGACTCTCACCTAGTCCCACCGGCCCATATAACGATATCACAATTACACACGGAAACAGGCCGTCTCGGCCCTTCTAGTCCGTGCCAAACGCTTACTGTCACCTAGTCCCACTGGCCCATATAACCATATCACAGTTACAGCACAGAAACAGGCCATCTCGGCCCTTCTAGTCCGTGCCGAACGCTGACTATCACCTAGTCCCACTGGCCCATATAACCATATCACCATTACACATGGAAACAGGCTATCTCGGCCCTTCTAGTCCGTGCCGAACGCTGACTATCACCTAGTCCCACTGGCCCATATAACCATATCACAATTACACACGGAAACAGGCCATCTCGTCCCTTCTAGACCGTGCCGAACGCTGACTCTCACCTAGTCCCACTGGCCCAAATAACCATATCACAATTACACACGGAAACAGGCCGTCTCGGCCCTTCTAGTCCGTGCCGAACGCTGACTCTCACCTAGTCCCACCGGCCCATATAACGATATCACAATTACAGCACGGAAACAGGCCGTCTCGGCCCTTCTAGTCCGTGCCGAACGCTTACTGTCACCTAGTCCCACTGGCCCATATAACCATATCACAATTACAGCACAGAAACAGGCCATCTCGGCCCTTCTAGTCCGTGCCGAACACTTATTCTCACCTAGTCCCACTGGCCCATATAACCATATCACAATTACAGCACGGAAACAGGCCATCTCGGCCCTTCTAGTCCGTGCCGAACGCTGACTATCACCTAGTCGCACTGGCCCATATAACCATATCACAATTACAGCATGGAAACAGGCCATCTCGGCCCTTCTAGTCCGTGCCGAACGCTGACTATCACCTAGTCCCAACGGCCCATATAACCATATCACAATTACAGGACGGACACAGGCCATCTCGGCCCTTCTAGTCCGTGCCGAATGCTGACTCTCACCTAGTCCCACTGGCCCATATAACCATATCACAATTACACACAGAAACAGGCCATCTCGGCCCTTCTAGTCCGTGCCAAACGCTGACTATCACCTAGTCCCACTGGCCCATATAACCATATCACAATTACACACGGAAACAGGCCATCTCGGCCCTTCTAGTCCGTGCCAAACGCTGACTATCACCTAGTCCCACTGGCCCATATAACCATATCACAATTACACACGGAAACAGGCCATCTCGGCCCTTCTAGTCCGTGCTGAACGCTGACTCTCACCTAGTCCCACTGGCCCATATAACCATATCACAATTACAGGACGGAAACAGGCCATCACGGCCCTTCTAGTCCGTGCCGAACGCTGACTCTCACCTAGTCCCACTGGCCCATATAACCATATCACAATTACAGCACGGAAACAGGCCATCTCGGCCCTTCTAGACCGTGCCGAACACTTATTCTCACCTAGTCCCACTGGCCCATATAACCATATCACAATTACAGCACGGAAACAGGCCATCTCGGCCCTTCTAGTCCGTGCCGAACGCTGACTCTCACCTAGTCCCACTGGCCCATATAACCATATCACAATTACACACGGAAACAGGCCGTCTCGGCCCTTCTAGTCCGTGCCGAACGCTGACTCTCACCTAGTCCCACTGGCCCATATAACCATATCACAATTACACACGGAAACAGGCCAACTCGGCCCTTCTAGACCGGGCCGAACGCTGACTATCACCTAGTCCCACTGGCCCATATAACCATATCACAATTACAGGACGGAAACAGGCCATCTCGGCCCTTCTAGTCCGTGCCGAACGCTGACTCTCACCTAGTCCCACTGGCCCAAATAACCATATCACAATTACAGCCCGGAAACAGGCCATCTCGGCCCTTCTAGTCCGTGCCGAACGCTGACTATCACCTAGTCCCAATGGCCCATATAACCATATCACAATTACACACGGAAACAGGCCATCTCGGCCCTTCTAGTCCGTGTCGAACGGTTACTCTCACCTAGTCCCACTGGCCCATATAACCATATCACAATTACACACGGAAACAGGCCATCTCGGCCCTTCTAGTCCGTGCCGAACGCTGACTCTCACCTAGTCCCACTGGCCCATATAACCATATCACAATTACAGGACGGAAACAGGCCATCTCGGCCCTTCTAGTCCGTGCCAAACGCTGACTATCACCTAGTCCCACTGGCCCATATAACCATATCACAGTTACAGCACAGAAACAGGCCATCTCGGCCCTTCTAGTCCGTGCCGAACGCTGACTATCACCTAGTCCCACTGGCCCATATAACCATATCACCATTACACATGGAAACAGGCTATCTCGGCCCTTCTAGTCCGTGCCGAACGCTGACTATCACCTAGTCCCACTGGCCCATATAACCATATCACAATTACACACGGAAACAGGCCATCTCGTCCCTTCTAGACCGTGCCGAACGCTGACTCTCACCTAGTCCCACTGGCCCAAATAACCATATCACAATTACACACGGAAACAGGCCGTCTCGGCCCTTCTAGTCCGTGCCGAACGCTGACTCTCACCTAGTCCCACCGGCCCATATAACGATATCACAATTACAGCACGGAAACAGGCCGTCTCGGCCCTTCTAGTCCGTGCCGAACGCTTACTGTCACCTAGTCCCACTGGCCCATATAACCATATCACAATTACAGCACGGAAACAAGCCGTCTCGGCCCTTCTAGTCCGTGCCGAACGCTTACTGTCATCTAGTCCCACTGGCCCATATAACGATATCACAATTACACACGGAAACAGGCCATCTCGGCCCCTCTAGTCCGTGCCGAACGCTGACTCACACCTAGTCCCACCGGCCCATATAACGATATCACAATTACACACGGAAACAGGCCGTCTCGGCCCTTCTAGTCCGTGCCAAACGCTTACTGTCACCTAGTCCCACTGGCCCATATAACCATATCACAGTTACAGCACAGAAACAGGCCATCTCGGCCCTTCTAGTCCGTGCCGAACGCTGACTATCACCTAGTCCCACTGGCCCATATAACCATATCACCATTACACATGGAAACAGGCTATCTCGGCCCTTCTAGTCCGTGCCGAACGCTGACTATCACCTAGTCCCACTGGCCCATATAACCATATCACAATTACACACGGAAACAGGCCATCTCGTCCCTTCTAGACCGTGCCGAACGCTGACTCTCACCTAGTCCCACTGGCCCAAATAACCATATCACAATTACACACGGAAACAGGCCGTCTCGGCCCTTCTAGTCCGTGCCGAACGCTGACTCTCACCTAGTCCCACCGGCCCATATAACGATATCACAATTACAGCACGGAAACAGGCCGTCTCGGCCCTTCTAGTCCGTGCCGAACGCTTACTGTCACCTAGTCCCACTGGCCCATATAACCATATCACAATTACAGCACAGAAACAGGCCATCTCGGCCCTTCTAGTCCGTGCCGAACGCTGACTATCACCTAGTCGCACTGGCCCATATAACCATATCACAATTACAGCATGGAAACAGGCCATCTCGGCCCTTCTAGTCCGTGCCGAACGCTGACTATCACCTAGTCCCAACGGCCCATATAACCATATCACAATTACAGGACGGACACAGGCCATCTCGGCCCTTCTAGTCCGTGCCGAATGCTGACTCTCACCTAGTCCCACTGGCCCATATAACCATATCACAATTACACACGGAAACAGGCCATCTCGGCCCTTCTAGTCCGTGCCAAACGCTGACTATCACCTAGTCCCACTGGCCCATATAACCATATCACAATTACACACGGAAACAGGCCATCTCGGCCCTTCTAGTCCGTGCTGAACGCTGACTCTCACCTAGTCCCACTGGCCCATATAACCATATCACAATTACAGGACGGAAACAGGCCATCTCGGCCCTTCTAGTCCGTGCCGAACGCTGACTCTCACCTAGTCCCACTGGCCCATATAACCATATCACAATTACAGCACGGAAACAGGCCATCTCGGCCCTTCTAGACCGTGCCGAACACTTATTCTCACCTAGTCCCACTGGCCCATATAACCATATCACAATTACAGCACGGAAACAGGCCATCTCGGCCCTTCTAGTCCGTGCCGAACGCTGACTCTCACCTAGTCCCACTGGCCCATATAACCATATCACAATTACACACGGAAACAGGCTGTCTCGGCCCTTCTAGTCCGTGCCGAACGCTGACTCTCACCTAGTCCCACTGGCCCATATAACCATATCACAATTACACACGGAAACAGGCCAACTCGGCCCTTCTAGACCGGGCCGAACGCTGACTCTCACCTAGTCCCACTGGCCCATATAACCATATCACAATTACACACGGAAACAGGCCGTCTCGGCCCTTCTAGTCCGTGCCGAACGCTGACTCTCACCTAGTCCCACTGGCCCATATAACCATATCACAATTACACACGGAAACAGGCCAACTCGGCCCTTCTAGACCGGGCCGAACGCTGACTATCACCTAGTCCCACTGGCCCATATAACCATATCACAATTACACACGGAAACAGGCCAACTCGGCCCTTCTAGACCGGGCCGAACGCTGACTATCACCTAGTCCCACTGGCCCATATAACCATATCACAATTACAGGACGGAAACAGGCCATCTCGGCCCTTCTAGTCCGTGCCGAACGCTGACTCTCACCTAGTCCCACTGGCCCAAATAACCATATCACAATTACAGCCCGGAAACAGGCCATCTCGGCCCTTCTAGTCCGTGCCGAACGCTGACTATCACCTAGTCCCAATGGCCCATATAACCATATCACAATTACACACGGAAACAGGCCATCTCGGCCCTTCTAGTCCGTGTCGAACGGTTACTCTCACCTAGTCCCACTGGCCCATATAACCATATCACAATTACACACGGAAACAGGCCATCTCGGCCCTTCTAGTCCGTGCCGAACGCTGACTCTCACCTAGTCCCACTGGCCCATATAACCATATCACAATTACACACGGAAACAGGCCATCTCGGCCCTTCTAGTCCGTGTCGAACGGTTACTCTCACCTAGTCCCACTGGCCCATATAACCATATCACAATTACACACGGAAACAGGCCATCTCGGCCCTTCTAGTCCGTGCCGAACGCTTACTCTCACCTAGTCCCACCGACTCGCACTCAGCCCATAACCCTCCATTCCTTACCTGTCCATATACCTATCCAATTTTACTTTAAATGACAATACCGAACCTGTCTCTACCACTTCTACTGGAAGCTCGTTCCACACAGCTACCACTCTCTGAGTAAAGAAATTCCCCCTCGTGTTACCCCTAATCTTTTGCCCCCTAACTCTCAACTCATGTCCTCTTGTTTGAATCTCCCCTACTCTCAATGGAAAAAGCCAATCCACGTCAACTCTATCTATTCCTCTCAAAATTTTAAATACCTCTATCAAGTCCCCCCTCAACCTACGCTCCAAAGAATAAAGACCTAACTTGTTCAACCTTTCTCTGTAACTTAGGTGCTGAAACCCAGGTAACGTTCTGGTAAATCTCCTCTGTACTCTCCCTACTTTGTTGACATCTGTCCTATAATTCGGTGACCAGAACTGTACACAGTACTCCAAATTCGGCCTCACCAATGCCTTGTACAATTTTAACGTTACATCCCAACTCCTATACTCAATGCTCTGATTTATAAAGGCCAGCATACCAAAAGCTTTCTTCACCACCCTATCCACATGGGATTCCACCTTCAGGGAACTATGCACCATTATTCCTAGATCTCTCTGTTCCTCTGCATTCCTCAATGCCCGACCATTTACCATGTGTGTCCTATTTGGATTAGGCCTACCAAAATGTAGCACCTCACACTGATCAGCATTAAACTCCATCTGCCATCGTTCGGCCCACTCTTCTAACTGGCCTAAATCTCTCTGGAAGCTTTGAAAACCGACTTCATTATCCACAACGCTACCTATCTTAGTATCCTCTGCAGCCGTGGAAACCGATGGGGTTGAAAATAAATTAAAAACAAACTGACCAGCTGTGTTGTGCCTTCTCGCAGTCTCTGTGCTCTCCCCAAATCCCCACTCCAGCACTGAAGGTGGATGTAGTGTTCCTCGATTTTCAGAAGGCATTTGATAAGGTCCCACATAGGAGATTGGTGGGTAAAATCAGAGCTCATGGCATTGGGGGGAAGACATTGACATGGATAGAAAGCTGGTTGGCAGATAGAAAGCAAAGGGTAACGGTGAATGGGTGTTTCTCGGAATGGCAGGTGGTGACTAGTGGGGTACCACAGGGCTCGGTATTGGGACCACAGCTCTTTACCATTTACGTCAACGATTTAGATGAAGGCATTTAGAATAACAGCAGCAAGTTTGCTGACGATACTAAGCTGGGTGGCAGTGTGACATGCGAAGAGGACGTTAGGAGAATACAGGGTGACTTGGATAGGCTGAGTGAGTGGGCGGATACTTGGCAGATGGCGTTTAATGTGAATATGTGTGAGGTTATCCACTTTGGGAGTAAGAACAGGAAGGCAGATTATTATCTGAACGGTGTAGAGTTAGGTAAGGGAGAAATACAAAGAGATCTAGGAGTCCTTGTTCATCAGTCACTGAAGGTGAATGAGCAAGTGCAACAGGCAGTGAAGAAGGCTAATGGAATGGTGGCCTTTATTACAAAGGGAATTGAGTACAAGAGCAAGGAAATCCTCTTGCATTTGTACAGGGCCCTGGTGAGACCACACCTGGAGTATTGTGTACAGTTTTGGTCTCCAGGGTTAAGGAAGGACATCCTGGCTGTAGAGGAAGTGCAGCGTAGATTCACCAGGTTAATTCCTGGGATGTCCGGACTGTCTTACGCAGAGAGGTTAGAGAGATTGGGCTTGTACACGCTGGAATTAAGGAGATTGAGAGGGGATCTGATTGCAACATATAAGATTATTAAGGGATCGGACAAGATAGAGGCAGGAAATATGTTCCAGATGCTGGGAGAGTCCAGTACCAGAGGGCATGGTTTGAGAATAAGGGGTAGGTCATTTAGGACAGAGTTGAGGAAGAGCTTCTTCTCCCAGAGAGTTGTGGGGGTGTGGAATGCACTGCCTCGGAAGACGGTGGAGGCCAATTCTCTGGATGCTTTCAAGAAGGAGCTGGATAGGTATCTGATGGATAGGGGGAATCAAGGGATATGGGGACAAGGCAGGAACCGGGTATTGATAGTAGATGATCAGCCATGATCTCAGAATGGCGGTGCAGGCTCGAAGGGCCGAATGGTCTACCTCTGCACCTCTGGTCTATTGTCCACTCCAGCCTGGCCCTGTGGTACTTTTATTCGTCCCGGTCGCTGCTCAAAATGTTACCCTGAGATTCGTTTTCCTTTGGACGTTTACAGTAAACACTTTAGGAATAATTCATCCTTACCTCTGTTCTATAGGGCGGCCACACAACTTTGAAGCTGTGCCTTCTAGTTCTGGATACCCCCCGCCACAGGAAACGTCCTCTCCACATCCACCCTGTGGTCCTAGACTCCCCCACGACAGGAAACATCCTCTCCACATCCACTCTATCTGTGTCCTCTGGTCCTAGACTCCCCTACGACAGGAAACATCCACTCCACATCCACTCTATCTGTGTCCTCTGGTCCTAGACTCCCCTACGACAGGAAACATCCACTCCACATCCTCTCTATCTGTGTCCTCTGGTCCTAGACTCCCCCACTATAGGAAACATCCTCTCCACATCCACTCTATCTGTGTCCTCTGGTCCTAGACTCTCCCACTACAGGAAACGTCCTCTCCACATCCACTCTATCTGTGTCCTCTGGTCCTAGGCTCCCCCACTATAGGAAACATCCTCTCCACATCCACTCTATTTGTGTCCTCTGGTCCTAGACTCCCCCACTACAGGAAACATCCTCTCCACATCCACTCTATCGGTGTCCTCTGGTCCTAGACTCACCCACTACAGGAAACATCCTCTCCACATCCACTCTATCTGTGTCCTCTGGTCCTAGACTCCCCTACGACAGGAAACATCCACTCCACATCCACTCTATCGGTGTCCTCTGGTCCTAGACTCCCCCACTATAGGAAACATCCTCTCCACATCCACTCTATCTGTGTTCTCTGGTCCTAGACTCTCCCACTACAGGAAACGTCCTCTCCACATCCACTCTATCTGTGTCCTCTGGTCCTAGACTCCCCCACTATAGGAAACATCCTCTCCACATCCACTCTATCTGTGTCCTCTGGTCCTAGACTCTCCCACTACAGGAAACGTCCTCTCCACATCCACTCTATCTGTGTCCTCTGGTCCTAGGCTCCCCCACTATAGGAAACATCCTCTCCACATCCACTCTATTTGTGTCCTCTGGTCCTAGACTCCCCCACTACAGGAAACATCCTCTCCACATCCACTCTATCGGTGTCCTCTGGTCCTAGACTCACCCACTACAGGAAACATCCTCTCCACATCCACTCTATCTGTGTCCTCTGGTCCTAGACTCCCCTACGACAGGAAACATCCACTCCACATCCACTCTATCGGTGTCCTCTGGTCCTAGACTCCCCCACTATAGGAAACATCCTCTCCACATCCACTCTATCTGTGTTCTCTGGTCCTAGACTCTCCCACTACAGGAAACGTCCTCTCCACATCCACTCTATCTGTGTCCTCTGGTCCTAGGCTCCCCCACTACAGGAAACATCCTCTCCACATCCACTCTATTTGTGTCCTCTGGTCCTAGACTCCCCCACTACAGGAAACATCCTCTCCACATCCACTCTATCTGTGTCCTCTGGTCCTAGACTCCCCCACTATAGGAAACATCCTCTCCACATCCAGCCTCAGTGGAAAAAGCCTGTTCGCATTCACTCTCTCTATACCCGTCATAATTTTATACACCTCTATCAAATCTCCCCTCATTCTCCTACGCTCCAGGGAATAAAGTCTTAACCGATTCAACCTTGCTCTGTAACTCCGTTTCTCAAGTCCTTGCAACATCCTCTTAAACCTTCTCTGCACTCTTTCAACCTTATTAATATCCTTCCTGTAATCCGGTGACCAAAACTGCACACAATACTCCAAATTCCAACTGTTATACTCAATACTCTGCACTCTTTCAACCTTATCAATATCCTTCCTGTAATCCGGTGACCAAAACTGCCCACAATACTCCAAATTCCAACTCGTATACTCAATACTCTGCACTCTTTCAACCTTATTAATATCCTTCCTGTAATCCGGTGACCAAAACTGCCCACAATACTCCAAATTCCAACTGTTATACTCAATACTCTGCACTCTTTCAACCTTATCAATATCCTTCCTGTAATCCGGTGACCAAAACTGCCCACAATACTCCAAATTCCAACTCTTATACTCAATACTCTGCACTCTTTCAACCTTATTAATATCCTTCCTGTAATCCGGTGACCAAAACTGCCCACAATACTCCAAATTCCAACTCTTATACTCAATACTCTGCACTCTTTCAACCTTATTAATATCCTTCCTGTAATCCGGTGACCAAAACTGCACACAATACTCCAAATTCGGCCTCACCAATGCCTTGTACAACCTCACCATCACAGTCCAACTCTTATACTCAATACTTTGATTTATAAAGGCCGATGTACCAAAATCTCTCTTTCGACCCTATCTACCTGTGACGCCACTTTTAGGGAATTTTGTATCTGTATTCCCAGATCCCTCTGTTCTACTGCACTCCTCAGTGTCCGACCGTTTACCTTGTATGTTCTGCCTTGGTGTGTCCTTCCAAAGTGCAATACCTCACCCTTGACAGCATTAAACTGCATCTGCCATTTTGTAGCCCATTTTCCCAGCTGGTCCAGATCCCTCTGCAAGCTTTGAAAAACATCCTTGTGAACCTCCACTGGGTTCTCTGTGATGACAACACACACACAAAAAAAAAACAAACGATAATAATAAATAAACCATAAATATCGAGACAAAAGAGATTCTGCAGACGCCGGAAATCCAGAGCAACACTCACAAAATGCTGGAAAGACTCAGCAGGCCGGGCAGCGTCTGCGGAGAGGGATAAACGGCCAACGCTTCGGGCTGGGACCCTCCTTCGGGGCTGGAAAGGATGGGGAAGTTTCCGGAATAAAGAGGCGGCGGTGGGGGGGGGGGGGGGCGAAGGAGGCGAGCTGGAAGGTGGCAGGAGAGGCCGGGAGGGTGGGACAGGTCGGGGGCTGGAGAAGATGGGGGAAAGAGAGGGGACCAAGGGAAGGAGGAGGGCCACCAGGGAGGGGGCTGAGGACAGAGGGGACGTCAGCCAACTCAGATACCCCTTTGGAGTGGGTTCGATTACAGCCAAAGAACATCGACGGTGCGCGTGGGAACAAACGGAGGGGGGGGGTGGCGGAGCGGGGAGGTCGCAAGCTCAAGTTTCAATTCCTCGCCATAGATTCGATAAAAGGAACAATGCTCCTGGCCCCAGGGTGCCCGGCACAGCATGTATGACCCACACACAACCTCAGATAAAGAGAAATGTTTCCACCAATGAAAACACACTCGCAAGAAACACAAGCAGGAGTCGGACGTCCGTCCCGGCCCCCCCCCCCCCCCCATTCAATATTCTCACAAGACCCGCTCCCCCAATCCAGGCAACATCCTTGTAAATCTCCTCCGCACCCTTTCTATGGCTTCCACATCCTTCCTGTAGTGAGGCGACCAGAACTGAGCACAGTACTCCAAGTGGGGTCTGACCAGGGTCCTATAGAGCTGTAACATTACCCCTCGGCTCCTAAACTCAATCCAGGCAACATCCTTGTAAATCTCCTCCGCACCCTTTCTATGGCTTCCACATCCTTCCTGTAGTGAGGCGACCAGAACTGAGCACAGTACTCCAAGTGGGGTCTGACCAGGGTCCTATAGAGCTGTAACATTACCTCTCGGCTCCTGAACTCAATCCAGGCAACATCCTTGTAAATCTCCTCCGCACCCTTTCTATGGTTTCCACATCCTTCCTGTAGTGAGGCGACCAGAACTGAGCACAGTACTCCAAGTGGGGTCTGACCAGGGTCCTATAGAGCAGTAACACTCCCTCTCGGCTCCTAAACTCAATCCCACGATTGAAGGCCAACACACCCGTCCGCCTTCTCAACCACAGAGTCAACCTGTGCAACTGATTTGAGCGTCCTATGGACTTGGACCCCAGGATCCCTCTGATCCTCCACACTGCCTAGAGTCTTACCATTAATACTATATTCTGCCATCATATTTGACCGAACAAAATGAACCAGCTCTCACTTCTCTGGTCTGGTCTAAAGCTTGTGGAGAGCCATTGAGATTGTTTCTGCCATTGACTTGTGCCGAGAGTGGGTGAAAGGGGCAGAGAGAGAGGCTGAGAGAGAAAGGGGATGACAGAAGTGGGGAAGGGGTTAGGGATGGAGGTAGTGGGGAGGAGTGAGTGAGAAAGGAGATGATGAGGGAAATGGGGACCATGAAGAGAGGAGAGAGGGGGGTAAAGATTAGTGGTGAGATGGAGGTGAATCTCCTCTGCACCCTCTCCAATCCAGGCAGCGACCCGGTGAATCTCCTCTGCACCCTCTCTAATCCAGGCAGCGTCCCGGTGAATCTCCTCGGCACCCTCTCTAATCCAGGCAGCGTCCCGGTGAATCTCCTCTGCACCCTCTCTAATCCAGGCAGCGTCCCGGTGAATCTCCTCTGCACACCTCTCTAATCCAGGCAGCGTCCTGGTGAATCTCCTCCGCACCCTCTCTAATCCAGGCAGCGTCCTGGTGAATCTCCTCTGCGCCCTCTCTAATCCAGGCAGCGTCCCGGTGAATCTCCTCTGCACCCTCTCTAATCCAGGCAGTGTCCCGGTGAATCTCCTCTGCACCCTCTCTAATCCAGTGCAACATCCTGGTGAATCTTCTCTGCACCCCTCTCTAATCCAGACAGCGTCCCGGTGAATCTCCTCTGCACCCTCTCTAATCCAGACAGCGTCCCGGTGAATCTCCTCCGCACCCTCTCTAATCCAGGCAGTGTCCAGTGAATCTCCTCTGCACCCTCTCTATTTCAGGCAGCGTCCCGGTGAATCTCCTCCGCACCCTCTCCAATCCAGGCAGCGTCCCGGTGAATCTCCTCTGCACCCTCTCCAATCCAGGCAGCGTCCCGGTGAATCTCCTCTGCACCCTCTCTATTCCAGGACAGCGTCCCCGGTGACGGACAGTGTGTAAGAGGAGGGGAAGAGTTTACTCCGGGTGGTGATGGAGACAGAGACGATAGGGGCGTTTCAGAGTCCTCGGACAGACACGTGGGTGTGCAGGGAACGGAGGGAGACGGACAGTGTGTAAGGAGGGGAAGAGTTCACTCCGGGTGGTGGAGGCAGAGACGATAGGGGCGTTTCAGAGTCTCGGACAGACACGTGGGTGTGCAGGAAATGGAGGGAGACGGACAGTGTGTAAGGAGGGGAAGAGTTCACTCCGGGTGATGGAGACAGAGACGATAGGGCTGTTTCAGAGTCACGGACAGACACGTGGGTGTGCAGGGAACGGAGGGAGATGGACAGTGTGTGAGGAGGGGAAGTGTTCACTCCGGGTGGTGATGGAGACAGAGACGATAGGGGGCGTTTCAGAGGTCTCGGACAGACACGTGGGTGTGCAGGAAATGGAGGAGACGGACAGTGTGTAAGGAGGGGAAGAGTTCACTCCGGGTGATGGAGACAGAGACGATAGGGCTGTTTCAGAGTCACGGACAGACACGTGGGTGTGCAGGGAACGGAGGGAGACGGACAGTGTGTAAGAGGAGGGGATGAGGTTTTATCCGAGCAAATCTATTCGTGCGTAAACTCGACAGCACCTGTGAGCCGTTGTCGAGAGAAAACGGAGTTGGTGACGGGGAGGCGTACAGGACCGAGGCAGGGCAGCTGACTGAGAGACCGAGGACCGGTTTGTGGGCTTGGGGGAGCGCAGGCAGGTGCTGATCGAGGGGTCCGGAGTGGAGAGAGTGGGCAGTTTCGAGCTCCCGATCTGATCAGACTCCGCTCTGCGGCTCGGCCGGTCTCTCCTGCCCGGCAACCGGGGGCTTTCCGAGCGTGTGCCCCGCCTCTGATGAGCAGGGCCTGCCCAGCTCCGGCGGGACCGTTTCACAAGGAAACGCGGGCAAAGTTCGCAGTTCAAAAGGGAGATCACGGGCAGGTTTCACAATTACCATGCAAACACAGGTTCAGTATCAGCATTCAACCTCCCCTCCTATCCCCCTCCCTCCCCTCTAACACACTTCCCTCCGTCTCTCACCCCTCCCTCTCTCCGTCTCTCTCACCCCTCCCTCCACTCTTCCCTCCCCTCTAACAGACTTCCTCCCGTCCTCTCACCCCTCCCTCTCTCCGTCCTCTCTCACCCCTCCCTCCACTCTCCCTCCCCTCTAACACACTTCCCTCCCGTCTCTCACCCCTCCCTCTCTCCGTCCTCTCTCACCCCTCCCTCCACTCTCCCTCCCCTCTAACACACTTCCCTCCCGTCTCTCACCCCTCCCTCTCTCCGTCTCTCTCACCCCTCCTCCACTCTCCCTCCCCTCTAACACACTTCCCTCCGTCTCTCACCCCTCCCTCTCTCCATCCTCTCTCACCCCTCCCTCCACTCTCCCTCCCCTCTAACACACTTCCCTCCCGTCTCTCACCCCTCCCTCTCTCCGTCCTCTCTCACCCCTCCCTCCACTCTCCCTCCCCTCTAACACACTTCCCTCCGTCTCTCACCCCTCCCTCTCTCCGTCCTCTCTCACCCCTCCCTCCACTCTCCCTCCCCTCTAACACACTTCTCTCCCGTCTCTCACCCCTCCCTCTCCATCCTCTCTCACCCCTCCCCTCACTCTCCCTCCCCTCTAACACACTTCCCTCCCGTCTCTCACCCCATCCCTCTCTCCATCCTCTCTCACCCCTCCCTCCACTCTCCTCCCCTCTAACACAACTTCCCTCCCGTCTCTCACCCCTCCTCTCTCCGTCCTCTCTCACCCCTCCTCCACTCTCCCTCCCCTCTAACACACTTCCCTCCGTCTCTCACCCCTCCCTCTCTCCGTCCTCTCTCACCCCTCCCTCCACTCTCCCTCCCCTCTAACACACTTCCCTCCCGTCTCTCACCCCTCCCTCTCTCCGTCCTCTTCACCCCTCCCTCCACTCTCCCTCCCCTCTAACACACTTCCCTCCCGTCTCTCACCCCTCCCTCTCTCCGTCCTCTCTCACCCTCCTCCACTCTCCCTCCCCTCTAACCACACTTCCCTCCCGTCTCTCACCCCTCCCTCTCTCCGTCCTCTCTCCACCCCTCCTCCACTCTCCCTCCCCTAACACACCCCTCCGTCTCTCACCCCTCCCTCTCTCCGTCCTCTCTCACCCCTCCCTCCACTCTCCCTCCCTCTAACAGACTTCCCTCCCGTCTCTCACCCCTCCCTCTCTCCGTCCTCTCTCACCCCTCCCTCCCCTCTAACACACTTCCCTCCCGTATCTCACCCCTCCCTCTCTCCGTCCTCTCTCAACCCTCCCTCCACTCTCCCTCCCCTCTAACAGACTTCCTCCTCCCGTCTCTCACCCCTCCCTCTCTCCGTCCTCTCTCACCCCTCCCTCCACTCTCCTCCCCTAACACACTTCCCTCCCGTCTCTCACCCCTCCCTCTCTCCGTCCTCTCTCACCCTCCCTCCACTCTCCCTCCCCTCTAACACACTTCCCTCCCGTCTCTCACCCTCCCTCTCTCCATCCTCTCTCACCCTCCTCCACTCTCCCTCCCCTCTAACACACTTCCTCCCGTCTCTCACCCCTCCCTCTCCTCCGTCCTCTCTCACCCACCCTCCACTCTCCCTCCCCTCTAACACACTTCTCTCCCGTCTCTCACCCCTCCCTCTCTCCATCCTCTCTCACCCCTCCCTCCACTCTCCCTCCCCTCTAACACACTTCCCTCCCGTCTCTCACCCCATCCCTCTCTCCATCTCTCTCACCCTCCCTCCACTCTCCCTCCCCTCTAACACACTCCCTCCCGTCTCTCACCCTCCCTCTCTCCGTCCTCTCTCACCCTCCCCTCCACTCTCCTCCCTCTAACACACTTCCCTCCCGTCTCTCACCCCTCCCTCTCTCCGTCCTCTCTCACCCCTCCCTCCACTCTCCCTCCCCTCAACACACTTCCCTCCCGTCTCTCACCCTCCCTCTCTCCGTCCTCTCTCACCCGCCTCCCTCCACTCTCCCTCCCCTCTAACACACTTCCCTCCCGTCTCTCACCCCCTCCCTCTCTCCGTCCTCTCTCACCCCTCCCTCCACTCTCCCTCCCCTCTAACACACTTCCCCTCCCGTCTCTCACCCCTCCTCTCTCCGTCCTCTCTCACCCCTCCCTCCACTCTCCCTCCCCTAACACACCCCTCCCGTCTCTCACCCCCTCCCTCTCTCCGTCCTCTCTCACCCTCCTCCACTCTCCCTCCCCTCTAACACACTTCCTCCCGTCTCTCACCCCTCCCTCTCTCCGTCCTCTCTCACTCCCTCACCTCCACTCTCCCTCCCCCTAACACTCCCTCCCGTCTCTCACCCCTCCCTCTCCGTCCTCTCTCACCCCTCCCTCCACTCTCCCTCCCCCTAACACACTCCTCCCGTCTCTCACCCCTCCCTCTCTCCGTCCTCTCTCACCCCTCCCTCCACTCTCCCTCCCTCTAACACACTTCCCTCCCGCTCTCACACCCTCCACTCTCCGTCCTCTCTCACCCCTCCTCCACTCTCCCTCCCCTCTAACACACTTCCCTCCCGTCTCTCACCCCTCCCTCTCTCCGTCCTCTCTCACCCCACCCTCCACTCTCCCCTCCCTAACACAACCCCTCCCGTCTCTCACCCCTCCCTCTCTCGTCCTCTCTCACCCCTCCCTCCACTCTCCCTCCCCTCCCTCTCTAACACACTTCCCTCCTGACTCTCACCCCCCTCCCCCTCTCTCCATCCTCTCTCAACCCTCCCTCCACTCTC
>NW_026780545.1:0-32508 GCF_030144855.1 Hypanus sabinus | reverse complement strand
GGACGGTGGGTGTGTGGGGGTGTGTGAGGGGGACGGTGTGTGGGGTGTGTGAGGGGACGGTGTGGGGTGTGTGAGGGGGACGGTGTGGGAGTGTGTGAGGGGACGGTGTGGGGAGTGTGTGAGGGGACGGTGTGTGGGGTGTGTGAGGGGACGGTGTGGGGTGTGTGAGGGGACGGTGTGGGGTGTGAGGGGACGGTGTGTGGAGTGTGAGGGACGGTGTGGGGGTGTGAGGGGACGGTGTGGGGTGTGTGAGGGGACGGTGTGGGGTGTGTGAGGGACGGTGTGGGTGTGTGAGGGACGGTGTGTGGGGTGTGTGAGGGGACGGTGTGGGGTGTGTGAGGGGACGGTGTGTGGGTGTGTGAGGGGACGGTGTGTGGGTGTGTGTGAGGGGACGGTGTGGGGTGTGTGAGGGGACGGTGTGGGTGTGTGAGGGGACGGTGTGGGGTGTGTGTGAGGGGACGGTTGTGGGGCGTGTGTGAGGGGACGGTGTGGGGTGTGTGAGGGGACGGTGTGGGGTGTGTGTGAGGGGACGGTGTGGGGTGTGTGAGGGGACGGTGTGTGGGGTGTGTGAGGGGACGGTGTGTGGGGTGTGTGAGGGGACGGTGTGGGGTGTGTGAGGGGACGGTGTGGGTGGTGTGAGGGGACGGTGTGGGGTGTGTGTGAGGGGACGGTGTGGGGTGTGTGTGAGGGGACGGTGTGGGGAGTGTGTGAGGGGACGGTGTGGGGTGTGTGAGGGGACGGTGTGGGAGTGTGTGAGGGGACGGTGTGTGGGAGTGTGTGAGGGGACGGTGTGGGGTGTGTGAGGGGACGGTGTGGGGTGTGTGAGGGGACGGTGTGTGGGGTGTGTGAGGGGACGGTGTGGGGTGTGTGAGGGGACGGTGTGTGGAGTGTGTGAGGGGACGGTGTGGGAGTGTGAGGGGACGGTGTGGGGTGTGTGAGGGGACGGTGTGGGGTGTGTGAGGGGACGGTGTGGGGTGTGTGAGGGGACGGTGTGTGGTGTGTGAGGGGACGGGTGGGGTGTGTGAGGGACGGTGTGGGGTGTGTGAGGGGACGGTGTGGGGTGTGTGAGGGGGACGGTGTGGGAGTGTGTGAGGGGACGGTGTGGGGTGTGTGAGGGGACGGTGTGGGGTGTGTGAGGGGACGGTGTGGAGTGTGTGAGGGGACGGTGTGGGGGAGTGTGAGGGGACGGTGTGGGGTGTGTGAGGGGACGGTGTGGGTGTGTGAGGGGACGGTGTGTGGGGTGTGTGAGGGGACGGTGTGGGGTGTGTGAGGGGACGGTGTGAGTGTGTGAGGGGACGGTGTGGAGTGTGTGAGGGGACGGTGTGGGTGTGTGAGGGGACGGTGTGGAGGTGTGTGAGGGGACGGTGTGTGGGTGTGTGAGGGGACGGTGTGGGGGTGTGAGGGGACGGTGTGGGGTGTGTGAGGGGACGGTGTGGGAGTGTGTGAGGGGACGGTGTGTGGGGTGTGTGAGGGGACGGTGTGGGGTGTGTGAGGGGACGGTGTGGAGTGTGTGAGGGGACGGTGTGGGGTGTGTGAGGGACGGTGTGGGGTGTGTGAGGGGACGGTGTGTGGGGTGTGTGAGGGGACGGTGTGGGGTGTGTGAGGGGACGGTGTGGGGTGTGTGAGGGGACGGTGTGGGGTGTGTGAGGGGACGGTGTGGGGTGTGTGTGAGGGGACGGTGTGGGGGTGTGTGAGGGGACGGTGTGGGGTGTGTGAGGGGACGGTGTGGGGTGTGTGAGGGGACGGTGTGTGGGAGGGGACGTGTGTGTGAGGGGACGGTGGGGTGTGTGAGGGACGGTGTGGGAGTGTGTGAGGGGACGGTGTGGGGTGTGTGAGGGGACGGTGTGGGGAGTGTGAGGGGACGGTGTGTGGGGTGTGTGAGGGGACGGTGTGTGGGAGTGTGTGAGGGGACGGTGTGGGGGTGTGTGAGGGGACGGTGTGGGGTGTGTGAGGGGACGGTGTGGGGTGTGTGAGGGGACGGTGTGTGGAGTGTGTGAGGGGACGGTGTGGAGTGTGTGAGGGGACGGTGTGGGGTGTGTGAGGGGACGGGTGTGGGAGTGTGTGAGGGGACGGTGTGGGAGTGTGTGAGGGGACGGTGTGTGGGTGTGTGAGGGACGGTGTGGGGTGTGTGAGGGGACGGTGTGGGAGTGTGTGAGGGGACGGTGTGGGGAGTGTGTGAGGGGACGGTGTGGGGTGTGTGAGGGGACGGTGTGGGGTGTGTGAGGGGACGGTGTGGGTGTGTGAGGGGACGGTGTGGGGTGTGGGTGTGTGAGGGGACGGTGTGGGGTGTGTGAGGGGACGGTGTGGGAGTGTGTGAGGGGACGGTGAGTGGAGGACGGTGTGGGGTGTGTGAGGGGACGGTGTGGGGTGTGTGAGGGGACGGTGTGTGGGTGTGTGAGGGGACGGTGTGGGGGTGTGAGGGGACGGTGTGTGGGAGTGTGTGAGGGGACGGTGTGGGGTGTGTGAGGGGACGGTGTGGGTGTGTGAGGGGACGGTGTGGGGTGTGTGTGAGGGACGGTGTGTGGGAGTGTGAGGGGACGGTGTGTGGGGTGTGAGGGGACGGTGTGGAGTGTGTGAGGGGACGGTGTGGGGTGTGTGAGGGGACGGTGTGTCGGGGTGTGTGAGGGGACGGTGTGGGGTGTGTGAGGGGACGGTGTGGGGTGTGTGAGGGGACGGTGTGTGGGTGTGTGAGGGGACGGTGTGTGGGGTGTGTGAGGGGACGGTGTGTGGGGTGTGTGAGGGGACGGTGTGGGTGTGTGAGGGGACGGTGTGGTGGTGTGTGAGGGGACGGTGTGGGGTGTGTGAGGGGACGGTGTGGGGTGTGTGAGGGGACGGTGTGGGGTGTGTGAGGGGACGGTGTGGGGTGTGTGAGGGGACGGTGTGGAGTGTGTGAGGGGACGGTGTGGGGTGTGTGAGGGGACGGTGTGGGGGTGTGTGAGGGGACGGTGTGGAGTGTGTGAGGGGACGGTGTGGGGTGTGTGAGGGGACGGTGTGGGGTGTGTGAGGGGACGGTGTGGGAGTGTGTGAGGGGACGGTGTGGAGTGTGTGAGGGGACGGTGTTGGGTGTGTGAGGGGACGGTGTGGGGTGTGTGAGGGGACGGTGTGGAGTGTGTGAGGGGACGGTGTGGGGTGTGTGAGGGACGGTGTGGGGTGTGTGAGGGGACGGTGTGGAGTGTGTGAGGGGACGGTGTGGGTGTGTGAGGGGACGGTGTGGGTGTGTGAGGGGACGGTGTGGGGTGTGTGAGGGGACGGTGTGGGGTGTGTGAGGGGACGGTGTGGGGTGTGTGAGGGGACGGTGTGGGGTGTGTGAGGGGACGGTGTGGGGTGTGTGAGGGGACGGTGTGTGGGGTGTGTGAGGGGACGGTGTGGGAGTGTGTGAGGGGACGGTGTGTGGGTGTGTGAGGGGACGGTGTGGGGTGTGTGAGGGGACGGTGTGTGGTGTGTGTGAGGGGACGGTGTGGGGGTGTGTGAGGGGACGGTGTGGGGTGTGTGAGGGGACGGTGTGGGGTGTGTGAGGGGACGGTGTGGGGTGTGTGAGGGGACGGTGTGTGGTGTGTGAGGGGACGGTGTGGGAGTGTGTGAGGGGACGGTGTGGAGTGTGTGAGGGGACGGTGTGGGGTGTGAGGGACGGTGTGGGGTGTGTGAGGGGGACGGTGTGGAGTGTGTGAGGGGACGGTGTGGGGTGTGTGAGGGGACGGTGTGGGGGTGTGTGAGGGGACGGTGTGGGGGAGTGTGAGGGGACGGTGTGGGGTGTGTGAGGGGACGGTGTGTGGGGTGTGTGAGGGGGACGGTGTGGGGTGTGTGAGGGGACGTGTGTGGGGTGTGTGAGGGGACGGTGTGTGGAGTGTGTGAGGGGACGGTGTGTGGGGTGTGTGAGGGGACGGTGTGTGGGGTGTGTGAGGGGACGGTGTGTGGAGTGTGTGAGGTGACAGTGGGGGGTGTGTGAGGGGACGGTGTGGGGTGTGTGAGGGGACGGTGTGGGGTGTGTGAGGGGACGGTGTGGAGTGTGTGTGAGGGGACGGTGTGGAGTGTGTGAGGGGACGGTGTGTGGAGTGTGGGAGGGGACGGTGTGGGGAGTGTGTGAGGGGACGGTGTGTGGGGAGTGTGATGGGACGGTGTGGAGTGTGTGAGGGGACGGTGTGGGTGTGTGAGGGGACGGTGTGGGGTGTGTGAGGGGACGGTGTGGGGAGTGTGAGGGGACGGTGTGGGGTGTGTGAGGGGACGGTGTGGGGTGTGTGAGGGACGGTGTGGTGTGTGTGAGGGACGGTGTGTGGGTGTGAGGGGGGACGGTGTGGGGAGTGTGAGGAGACGGTGTGGAGTGTGTGAGGGGACGGTGTGGGAGTGTGTGAGGGGACGGTGTGGGGAGTGTGAGGGGACGGTGTGGGGTGTGTGAGGGGACGGTGTGGGTGTGTGTGAGGGGACGGTGTGGGGTGTGTGAGGGGACGGTGTGGGGGAGTGTGAGGGGACGGTGTGGGGTCTGTGAGGGGACGGTGTGGGGTGTGTGAGGGGACGGTGTGGGGTCTGTGAGGGGACGGTGTGGAGTGTGTGAGGGGACGGTGTGGAGTGTGTGAGGGGACGGTGTGGAGTGTGTGAGGGGACGGTGTGGGGTGTGTGAGGGGACGGTGTGGGGTGTGTGAGGGGACGGTGTGGAGTGTGTGAGGGGACGGTGTGTGGGGTGTGTGAGGGGACGGTGTGGGGAGTGTGAGGGGACGGTGTGGGGTGTGTGAGGGGACGGTGTGGAGTGTGTGAGGGGACGGTGTGGGGTGTGTGAGGGGACGGTGTGTGGTGTGTGAGGGGACGGTGTGTGGGGTGTGAGGGGACGGTGTGGGGTGTGTGAGGGGACGGTGTGGGGTGTGTGAGGGGACGGTGTGGGGTGTGTGAGGGGACGGTGTGTGGAGTGTGTGAGGGGACGGTGTGGGGTGTGTGAGGGGACGGTGTGGGGTGTGTGAGGGGACGGTGTGGGGAGTGTGAGGGGACGGTGTGTGGGGAGTGAGGGGACGGTGTGTGGAGTGTGAGTGGACGGTGTGTGGGGAGTGAGGGGACGGTGTGGGGTGTGTGAGGGGACGGTGTGTGGAGTGTGAGGGGACGGTGTGGGGTGTGTGAGGGGACGGTGTGGAGTGTGTGAGGGGACGGTGTGGGGTGTGTGAGGGGACGGTGTGGGGTGTGTGAGGGGACTGTGTGGAGTGTGTGAGGGGACGGTGTGGGGAGTGTGAGGGACGGTGTGTGGTGTGTGAGGGGACGGTGTGTGGGTGTGTGAGGGGACGGTGTGGGGTGTGTGAGGGGACGGTGTGTGGGGTGTGTGAGGGGACGGTGTGGGGAGTGTGAGGGACGGTGTGTGGGGAGTGTGAGGGGACGGTGTGTGGGGTGTGTGAGGGGACGGTGTGGGGAGTGTGAGGGGACGGTGTGGGGTGTGTGAGGGGACGGTGTGTGGAGTGTGTGAGGGGACGGTGTGTGGAGTGTGAGTGGACGGTGTGTGGGGAGTGTGAGGGGACGGTGTGGGGTGTGTGAGGGGACGGTGTGTGGGGAGTGAGGGGACGGTGTGTGGGGTGTGAGGGGACGGTGTGTGGTGAGTGAGGGGACGGTGTGTGGAGTGTGTGAGGGGACGGTGTGGGGTGTGTGAGGGGACGGTGTGGGGGTGTGTGAGGGGACGGTGTGGGGTGTGTGAGGGGACGGTGTGTGGGGTGTGTGAGGGGACGGTGTGTGGGGTGTGTGAGGGGACGGTGTGGGGAGTGTGAGGGGACGGTGTGTGGAGTGTGAGGGACGGTGGTGGAGTGTGAGGGGACGGTGTGTGGAGTGTGAGGGGACGGTGTGGGGAGTGTGAGGGGACGGTGTGGGGAGTGTGAGGGGACGGTGTGTGGAGTGTGAGGGGACGGTGTGGGGAGTGTGAGGGGACGGTGTGGGGAGTGTGAGGGGACGGTGTGGGGTGTGTGTGGGAGTGTGTGAGGGGACGGTGTGGGGAGTGTGAGGGGACGGTGTGGGGTGTGTGTGGAGTGTGTGAGGGGACGGTGTGTGGGGTGGGAGGGGACGGTGTGGGGAGTGTGAGGGGACGGTGTGGGGTGTGTGAGGGGACGGTGTGGTGTGTGTGAGGGGACGGTGTGGGGTGTGTGAGGGGACGGTGTGGTGTGTGTGAGGGGACGGTGTGGGGTGTGTGAGGGGACGGTGTGGGGTGTGTGAGGGGACGGTGTGGAGTGTGTGAGGGGACGGTGTGGGGAGTGTGAGTGGACGGTGTGGGGTGTGTGAGGGGACGGTGTGGAGTGTGTGAGGGGACGGTGTGGGAGTGTGTGAGGGGACGGTGTGGGGTGTGTGAGGGGACGGTGTGGAGTGTGTGAGGGGACGGTGTGGAGTGTGTGAGGGGACGGTGTGGGGTGTGTGAGGGGACGGTGTGTGGGGAGTGTTGAGGGGACGGTGTGGGGTGTGTGAGGGGACGGTGTGGGGTGTGTGAGGGGACGGTGTGGGGTGTGTGAGGGACGGTGTGGGGTGTGTGAGGGGACGGTGTGGAGTGTGTGAGGGGACGGTGTGGGGTGTGTGAGGGGACGGTGTGGGGTGTGTGAGGGGACGGTGTGGGGTGTGTGAGGGGACGGTGTGTGGGGTGTGAGGGGACGGTGTGTGGGTGTGTGAGGTGACGGTGTGGGGTGTGTGAGGGGACGGTGTGTGGGGTGTGAGGGGACGGTGTGGGGAGTGTGAGGGGACGGTGTGGGGAGTGTGAGGGGACGGTGTGGAGTGTGTGAGGGGACGGTGTGGAGTGTGTGAGGGGACGGTGTGGAGTGTGTGAGGGGACGGTGTGGAGTGTGTGTGAGGGGACGGTGTGGGATGTGTGAGGGGACGGTGTGGAGTGTGTGAGGGGACGGTGTGGGGTGTGTGAGGGGACGGTGTGGGGTGTGTGAGGGGACGGTGTGGGGTGTGTGAGGGGACGGTGTGGGGTGTGTGAGGGGACGGTGTGGGGAGTGTGAGGGGACGGTGTGGAGTGTGTGAGGGGACGGTGTGTGGGGTGTGTGAGGGGACGGTGTGTGGGGTGTGTGAGGGGACGGTGTGTGGAGTGTGTGAGGGGACGGTGTGGAGTGTGTGAGGGGACGGTGTGGAGTGTGTGAGGGGACGGTGTGGAGTGTGTGAGGGGACGGTGTGTGGAGTGTGTGAGGGGACGGTGTGGGGAGTGTCTGAGGGACGGTGTGGGGAGTGTGAGGGGACGGTGTGGAGTGTGTGAGGGGACGGTGTGGGGTGTGTGAGGGGACGGTGTGGTGTGTGTGAGGGGACGGTGGGGGGTGTGTGAGGGGACGGTGTGGGGGTGTGTGAGGGGACGGTGTGGGGTGTGTGAGGGGACGGTGTGGAGTGTGTGAGGGGACGGTGTGGGGAGTGTGAGGGGACGGTGTGGGGAGTGTGAGGGGACGGTGTGGGGTGTGTGAGGGACGGTGTGTGGGTGTGTGAGGGGACGGTGTGGGGTGTGTGAGGGGACGGTGTGTGGAGTGTGTGAGGGGACGGTGTGGGGTGTGTGAGGGGACGGTGTGGGGTGTGTGAGGGGACGGTGTGGGGTGTGTGAGGGGACGGTGTGGGGAGTGTGAGGGGACGGTGTGGAGTGTGTGAGGGGACGGTGTGGGGAGTGTGAGGGGACGGTGTGGAGTGTGTGAGGGGACGGTGTGTGGGGTGTGTGAGGGGACGGTGTGGGGTGTGTGAGGGGACGGTGTGTGGGTGTGTGAGGGGACGGTGTGGGGAGTGTGAGGGGACGGTGTGTGGTGTGTGAGGGGACGGTGTGTGGAGTGTGTGAGGGGACGGTGTGTGGGGAGTGTGATGGGACGGTGTGGAGTGTGTGAGGGGACGGTGTGGAGTGCGTGAGGGGACGGTGTGTGGAGTGCGTGAGGGACGGTGTGGAGTGGTGTGAGGGGACGGTGTGGGGTGTGTGAGGGGACGGTGTGGGGTGTGTGAGGGGACGGTGTGTGGAGTGTGTGAGGGGACGGTGTGTGGAGTGTGTGAGGGGACGGTGTGGGGAGTGTGTGAGGGGACGGTGTGTGGAGTGTGTGAGGGGACGGTGTGGAGTGTGCGAGGGGACGGTGTGGGGTGTGCGAGGGGACGGTGTGGAGTGTGCGAGGGGACGGTGTGGGGAGTGTGAGGGGACGGTGTGGTGTGTGTGAGGGGACGTTGTGGAGTGTGTGAGGGGACGGTGTGGGGTGTGTGAGGGGACGGTGTGGGGTGTGTGAGGGGACGGTGTGGAGTGTGTGAGGGGACGGTGTGTGGGGTGTGTGAGGGGACGGTGTGGGGAGTGTGAGGGGACGGTGTGTGGAGTGTGTGAGGGGGACGGTGTGTGGGTGTGTGAGGGGACGGTGTGGGGTGTGTGAGGGGACGGTGTGGGGTGTGTGAGGGGACGGTGTGGAGTGAGTGTGGGGACGGTGTGGGGTGTGTGAGGGGACGGTGTGGGGTGTGTGAGGGGACGGTGTGGGTGTGTGAGGGACGGTGTGGAGTGTGTGAGGGACGGTGTGGAGTGTGTGAGAGGGACGGTGTGGGGAGTGTGAGGGGACGGTGTGGAGTGTGTGAGGGGACGGGTGTGGGGTGTGAGAGGGGACGGTGTGGGGTGTGTGAGGGGACGGTGTGGGGTGTGTGAGGGGACGGTGTGTGTGGAGTGTGAGGAGACGGTGTGTGGGGTGTGAGGGGACATTGTGGGGAGTGTGAGGGGACGGTGTGGTGTGTGTGAGGGGACGGTGTGTGGGTGTGTGTGAGGGGACGGTGTGGGGAGTGTGAGGGGACGGTGTGGGGGGTGTGTGAGGGGACGGTGTGTGGGGTGTGTGAGGGGACGGTGTGTGGGTGTGTGAGGGGACGGTGTGGGGTGTGTGAGGGGACGGTGTGGGGTGTGTGAGGGGACGGTGTGGGGAGTGTGAGGGGACGGTGTGGGGTGTGTGAGGGGACGGTGTGGGGAGTGTGAGGGGACGGTGTGTGGTGTGTGAGGGGACGGTGTGTGGTGTGTGAGGGGACGGTGTGGGGAGTGTGTGAGGAGGACGGTGTGGGGGTGTGTGAGGGGACGGTGTGGGGAGTGTGAGGGGACGGTGTGTGGGGTGTGTGAGGGGACGGTGTGGGGTGTGTGAGGGGACGGTGTGGGGTGTGTGAGGGGACGGTGTGGGTGTGTGAGGGGACGGTGTGGGGTGTGTGAGGGGACGGTGTGTGGGGTGTGTGAGGAGACGGTGTGGGGTGTGTGAGGGGACGGTGTGGGGTGTGAGGGGACGGTGTGGAGTGTGTGAGGGGACGGTATGGGGTGTGTGAGGGGACGGTGTGGAGTGTGTGAGGGGACGGTGTGGAGTGTGTGAGGGGACGGTGTGTGGAGTGTGTGAGGGGACGGTGTGTGGGGTGTGTGTGAGGGGACGGTGTGGGGTGTGTGAGGGGACGGTGTGGAGTGTGTGAGGGGACGGTGTGGGGTGTGTGAGGGGACGGTGTGGAGTGTGTGAGGGGACGGTGTGGGGTGTGTGAGGGGACGGTGTGGGGTGTGTGAGGGGACGGTCTGGAGTGTGTGAGGGGACGGTGTGGGGTGTGTGAGGGGACGGTGTGGAGTGTGTGAGGGGACGGTGTGGAGTGTGTGTGAGGGGACGGTGTGGAGTGTGTGTGAGGGGACGGTGTGGAGTGTGTGAGGGGACGGTGTGGGGTGTGTGAGGGGACAGTGGGGGGTGTGTGAGGGGACGGTGTGGAGTGTGTGTGGGGACGGTGTGTGGTGTGTGAGGGGACGGTGTGGGGAGTGTGAGGGGACGGTGTGGGGTGTGTGAGGGGACGGTGTGGGGAGTGTGAGGGGACGGTGTGGGGTGTGTGAGGGGACGGTGTGGGGAGTGGGAGGGGACGGTGTGGGGAGTGTGAGGGGACGGTGTGGGGGTGTGTGAGGGGACGGTGTGGGGAGTGTGAGGGACGGTGTGGGGTGTGTGAGGGGACGGTGTGGGGTGTGTGAGGGGACGGTGTGTGGAGTGTGTGAGAGGACGGTGTGTGGGGTGTGTGTGAGGGGACGGTGTGGGGTGTGTGAGGGGACGGTGTGGGGAGTGTGAGGGGACGGTGTGGAGTGTGTGAGGGGACGGTGTGGAGTGTGTGAGGGGACGGTGTGGGGAGTGTGAGGGGGACGGTGTGTGGGGTGTGTGAGGGGACGGTGTGTGGGGTGTGTGAGGGGACGGTGTGTGGAGTGTGTGAGGGGACGGTGTGGGTGTGTGTGAGGGGACGGTGTGGGTGTGTGTGAGGGGACGGTGTGGGGTGTGTGAGGGGACGGTGTGGGGTGTGTGAGGGGACGGTGTGTGGGGTGTGTGAGGGGACGGTGTGGGGTGTGTGAGGGGACGGTGTGGGGTGTGTGAGGGGACGGTGTGGGAGTGTGTGAGGGGACGGTGTGGGGTGTGTGAGGGGACGGTGTGGGGTGTGTGAGGGGACGGTGTGGGGTGTGTGAGGGGACGGTGTGGAGTGTGTGAGGGGACGGTGTGGGGTGTGTGAGGGGACGGTGTGGGGAGTGTGAGGGGGACGGTGTGGTGTGTGTGAGGGGACGGTGTGGGGAGTGTGTGAGGGGACGGTGTGGAGTGTGTGAGGGGACGGTGTGGGGTGTGTGAGGGGACGGTGTGGGGTGTGTGAGGGGACGGTGTGGTGTGTGTGAGGGGACGTGTGGGAGTGTGTGAGGGGACGGTGTGTGGAGTGTGTGAGGGGACGGTGTGGGGAGTGTGAGGGGACGGTGTGTGGGGTGTGTGAGGGGACGGTGTGGGGAGTGTGAGGGGACGGTGTGTGGGGTGTGTGAGGGGACGGTGTGGGGTGTGTGAGGGGACGGTGTGTGAGTGTGTGAGGGGACGGTGTGGGGGAGTGTGTGAGGGGACGGTGTGGGGAGTGTGAGGGGACGGTGTGTGGGGTGTGTGAGGGGACGGTGTGGGGTGTGTGAGGGGACGGTGTGGGGGTGTGTGAGGGGACGGTGTGGGGTGTGTGAGGGGACGGTGTGGGAGTGTGTGAGGGGACGGTGTGGGGTGTGTGAGGAGACGGTGTGGGGTGTGTGTGAGGGGACGGTGTGGAGTGTGTGAGGGGACGGTGTGGAGTGTGTGAGGGGACGGTGTGGGGTTTGTGAGGGGACGGTGTGTGGTGTGTGAGGGGACGGTGTGGTGTGTGTGAGGGGACGGTGTGGGGAGTGTGTGAGGGGACGGTGTGTGGGGGTGTGTGTGAGGGGACGGTGTGGGGTGTGTGAGGGGACGGTGTGTGGGGTGTGAGGGGACGGTGTGGGGTGTGTGAGGGGACGGTGTGGAGTGTGTGAGGGGACGGTGTGTGGGGTGTGAGGGGACGGTGTGGGGGAGTGTGTGAGGGGGACGGTGTGGAGTGTGTGAGGGGACGGTGTGGGGTGTGTGAGGGGACGGTGTGTGGGGAGTGTGTGAGGGGACGGTGTGTGGTGTGTGTGAGGGGACGGTGTGGGGAGTGTGTGAGGGGACGGTGTGTGGAGTGTGTGAGGGGACGGTGTGTGGGGTGTGTGAGGGGACGGTGTGTGGGGTGTGAGGGGGACGGTGTGGGGAGTGGGAGGGGACGGTGTGGGGAGTGTGAGGGGACGGTGTGGAGTGTGTGAGTGGACGGTGTGTGGGGTGTGTGAGGGGGACGGTGTGGGGTGTGTGAGGGGACGGTGTGTGGGGTGTGTGAGGGGACGGTGTGGGGTGTGTGAGGGGACGGTGTGTGGGGTGTGAGGGGACGGTGTGTGGAGTGTCTGAGGGGACGGTGTGGGGTGTGTGAGGGGACGGTGTGGAGTGTGTGAGGGGACGGTGTGGGGGTGTGTGAGGGGACGGTGTGGGGTGTGTGAGGGGACGGTGTGGGGTGTGTGAGGGGACGGTGTGTGGGGTGTGTGAGGGGACGGTGTGGGGTGTGTGAGGGGACGGTGTGGAGTGTGTGAGGGGACGGTGTGGGGTGTGTGAGGGGTCGGTGTGGAGTGTGTGAGGGGACGGTGTGGAGTGTGTGAGGGGACGGTGTGGAGTGTGTGAGGGACGGTGTGGGGTTTGTGAGGGGACGGTGTGGGGTGTGTGAGGGGACGGTGTGGAGTGTGTGAGGGGACGGTGTGGAGTGTGTGAGGGGACGGTGTGGAGTGTGTGAGGGGACGGTGTGTGGGGTGTGTGAGGGGACGGTGTGGGGTGTGTGAGGGGACGGTGTGGAGTGTGTGAGGGGACGGTGTGGAGTGTGTGAGGGGACGGTGTGGAGTGTGTGTGAGGGGACGGTGTGGAGTGTGTGAGGGGACGGTGTGGAGTGTGTGAGGGGACGGTGTGGGGTGTGTGAGGGGACGGTGTGGGGTGTGTGAGGGGACGGTGTGTGGGTGTGTGAGGGGACGGTGTGTGGAGTGTCTGAGGGGACGGTGTGGGGTGTGTGTGAGGGGACGGTGTGGGGTGTGTGAGGGGACGGTGTGGAGTGTGTGTGAGGGGACGGTGTGGAGTGTGTGTGAGGGGACGGTGTGGGGTGTGTGAGGGGACGGTGTGGGGTGTGTGAGGGGACGGTGTGGAGTGTGTGAGGGGACGGTGTGGGGTGTGTGAGGGGACGGTGTGGGGTGTGTGAGGGGACGGTGTGGGGAGTGTGAGGGGACGGTGTGGGGTGTGTGAGGGGACGGTGTGGGGTGTGAGGGGACGGTGTGGAGTGTGTGAGGGACGGTGTGTAGTGTGTGAGGGGACGGTGTGGAGTGTGTGAGGGGACGGTGTGGAGTGTGTGTGAGGGGACGGTGTGGAGTGTGTGTGAGGGGACGGTGTGGGAGTGTGTGAGGGGACGGTGTGGGGTGTGTGAGGGGGACGGTGTGGAGTGTGTGAGGGGACGGTGTGGGGTGTGTGAGGGGACGGTGTGGGGTGTGTGTGAGGGGACGGTGTGGAGTGTGTGAGGGGACGGTGTGGGGTGTGGAGGGGACGGTGTGGGGGGTGTGTGAGGGGACGTGTGTGGTGTGTGTGAGGGGACGGTGTGGGGTGTGTGAGGGGACGGTGTGGGGAGTGTGTGAGGGGACGGTGTGTGGAGTGTGTGAGGGGACGGTGTGGGGTGTGTGAGGGGACGGTGTGGAGTGTGTGAGGGGACGGTGTGGGGAGTGTGAGGGGACGGTGTGGGGAGTGTGAGGGACGGTGTGTGGGAGTGTGAGGGGACGGTGTGGGAGTGTGAGGGGACGTGTGTGGGGTGTGTGAGGGACGGTGTGTGGGGGTGTGTGAGGGGACGGTGTGGGAGTGTGTGAGGGGACGGTGTGGGGTGTGTGAGGGGACGGTGTGGGGGTGTGTGAGGGGACGGTGTGGGGAGTGTGTGAGGGGACGGTGTGGGGTGTGTGAGGGGACGGTGTGGAGTGTGTGAGGGGACGGTGTGGGGTGTGTGAGGGGACGGTGTGGGGTGTGTGAGGGGACGGTGTGGGGTGTGTGAGGGGACGGTGTGGGGAGTGTGAGGGGACGGTGTGGGAGTGTGTGAGGGGACGGTGTGTGGGGGTGTGTGAGGGGACGGTGTGGGGTGTGTGAGGGGACGGTGTGGGGTGTGTGAGGGGACGGTGTGTGGTGTGTGAGGGGACGGTGGGGAGTGTGTGAGGGGACGGTGTGGGGAGTGTGTGAGGGGACGGTGTGGGGGGTGTGTGAGGGGACGGTGTGGGGGGTGTGTGAGGGGACGGTGTGGGGTGTGTGAGGGGACGGTGTGTGGTGTGTGAGGGGACGGTGTGGAGTGTGTGAGGGGACGGTGTGGGGAGTGTGAGGGGACGGTGCGGTGTGTGTGAGGGGACGGTGTGGAGTGTGTGAGGGGACGGTGTGGGAGTGTGTGAGGGGACGGTGTGGGGTTTGTGAGGGGACGGTGTGTGGAGTGTGAGGGGACGGTGTGTGGTGTGTGAGGGGACGGTGTGGAGTGTGTGAGGGGACGGGTGTGGGGTGTGTGAGGGGACGGTGTGTGGAGTGTGTGAGGGGACGGTGTGGGGTGTGTGTGAGGGGACGGTGTGGGGTGTGTGTGAGGGGACGGTGTGGGGTGTGTGAGGGGGACGTGTGGGGTGTGTGAGGGGACGGTGTGTGGGGTGTGTGAGGGGACGGTGTGGGGTGTGTGAGGGGACGGTGTGGGGTGTGTGAGGGGACGGTGTGGAGTGTGTGAGGGGACGGTGTAGGGTGTGTGAGGGGACGGTGTGGGGTGTGTGAGGGGACGGTGTGGGGTGTGTGAGGGGACGGTGTGGAGTGTGTGAGGGGACGGTGTGGGGTGTGTGAGGGGACGGTGTGGGGAGTGTGAGGGGACGGTGTGGTGTGTGTGAGGGGACGGTGTGGGAGTGTGTGAGGGGACGGTGTGGAGTGTGTGAGGGGACGGTGTGGGGTGTGTGAGGGGACGGTGTGGTGTGTGTGAGGGGACGGTGTGGTGTGTGTGAGGGGACGGTGTGGGGAGTGTGTGAGGGGACGGTGTGTGGAGTGTGTGAGGGGACGGTGTGGGGAGTGTGAGGGGACGGTGTGTGGGGTGTGTGAGGGGACGGTGTGGGGAGTGTGAGGGGACGGTGTGTGGGGTGTGTGAGGGGACGGTGTGGAGTGTGTGAGGGGACGGTGTGGGGAGTGTGTGAGGGGACGGTGTGGGGAGTGTGTGAGGGGACGGTGTGGGGTGTGTGAGGGGACGGTGTGGGGTGTGTGAGGGGACGGTGTGGGGTGTGTGAGGGGACGGTGTGGGGTGTGTGAGGGGACGGTGTGGAGTGTGTGAGGGGACGGTGTGGGGTGTGTGAGGGGACGGTGTGTGGTGTGTGAGGGGACGGTGTGGTGTGTGTGAGGGGACGGTGTGGGGAGTGTGTGAGGGGACGGTGTGGGGTGTGTGAGGGGACGGTGTGGGGAGTGTGTGAGGGGACGGTGTGTGGAGTGTGTGAGGGGACGGTGTGGGGAGTGTGAGGGGACGGTGTGTGGGGTGTGTGAGGGGACGGTGTGGGGGGTGTGTGAGGGGACGGTGTGGGGAGTGTGAGGGGACGGTGTGGGGAGTGTGAGGGGACGGTGTGTGGGGTGTGTGAGGGGACGGTGTGGGGTGTGTGAGGGGACGGTGTGGAGTGTGTGTGAGGGGACGGTGTGGGGAGTGTGAGGGGACGGTGTGGGGTGTGTGAGGGGACGGTGTGGGGAGTGTGTGAGGGGACGGTGTGGGAGTGTGAGGGGACGGTGTGTGGGGTGTGTGAGGGGACGGTGTGGGGTGTGTGAGGGGACGGTGTGTGGGGTGTGTGAGGGGACGGTGTGGGGTGTGTGAGGGGACGGTGTGGAGTGTGTGAGGGGACGGTGTGGGGTGTGTGAGGGGACGGTGTGTGGTGTGTGAGGGGACGGTGTGGTGTGTGTGAGGGGACGGTGTGGGGAGTGTGTGAGGGGACGGTGTGGGGAGTGTGTGAGGGGACGGTGTGGGGAGTGTGAGGGGACGGTGTGGGGGGAGTGTGAGGGGACGGTGTGGAGTGTGTGAGGGGACGGTGTGTGGGTGTGTGGGGTGTGTGTGAGGGGACGGTGTGGGGTGTGTGAGGGGACGGTGTGGGGTGTGAGGGGACGGTGTGGGGTTTGTGAGGGGACGGTGTGGAGTGTGTGAGGGGACGGTGTGGGGTGTGTGAGGGGACGGTGTGTGGTGTGTGAGGGGACGGTGTGGTGTGTGTGAGGGGACGGTGTGGGGAGTGTGTGAGGGGACGGTGTGGGGTGTGTGAGGGGACGGTGTGGGGTGTGTGAGGGGACGGTGTGGAGTGTGTGAGGGGACGGTGTGTGGGGTGTGAGGGGACGGTGTGGGGAGTGGGAGGGGACGGTGTGGGGAGTGGGAGGGGACGGTGTGTGGAGTGTGTGAGGGGACGGTGTGGAGTGTGTGAGTGGACGGTGTGTGGGGTGTGTGAGGGGACGGTGTGGGGTGTGTGAGGGGACGGTGTGTGGGGTGTGTGAGGGGACGGTGTGGGGTGTGTGAGGGGACGGTGTGTGGGGTGTGTGAGGGGACGGTGTGTGGAGTGTCTGAGGGGACGGTGTGGGGTGTGTGAGGGGACGGTGTGGAGTGTGTGAGGGGACGGTGTGGGGTGTGTGAGGGGACGGTGTGGGGTGTGTGAGGGGACGGTGTGGGGTGTGTGAGGGGACGGTGTGTGGGGTGTGTGAGGGGACGGTGTGGGGTGTGTGAGGGGACGGTGTGGAGTGTGTGAGGGGACGGTGTGGGGTGTGTGAGGGGACGGTGTGGAGTGTGTGAGGGGACGGTGTGGAGTGTGTGAGGGGACGGTGTGGAGTGTGTGAGGGGACGGTGTGGGGTTTGTGAGGGGACGGTGTGGGGTGTGTGAGGGGACGGTGTGGAGTGTGTGAGGGGACGGTGTGGAGTGTGTGAGGGGACGGTGTGGAGTGTGTGAGGGGACGGTGTGTGGGGTGTGTGAGGGGACGGTGTGGGGTGTGTGAGGGGACGGTGTGGAGTGTGTGAGTGGACGGTGTGGAGTGTGTGAGGGGACGGTGTGGAGTGTGTGAGGGGACGGTGTGGGGTTTGTGAGGGGACGGTGTGGGGGTGTGTGAGGGGACGGTGTGGAGTGTGTGAGGGGACGGTGTGGAGTGTGTGTGAGGGGACGGTGTGGAGTGTGTGAGGGGACGGTGTGGAGTGTGTGAGGGGACGGTGTGGGGTGTGTGAGGGGACGGTGTGGGGTGTGTGAGGGGACGGTGTGTGGGGTGTGTGTGAGGGGACGGTGTGGAGTGCGTGAGGGGACGGTGTGTGGGGTGTGTGAGGGGACGGTGTGTGGAGTGTGTGAGGGGACGGTGTGTGGAGTGCGTGAGGGGACGGTGTGGAGTGTGTGTGAGGGGACGGTGTGGGGTGTGTGAGGGGACGGTGTGGGGTGTGTGAGGGGACGGTGTGTGGGGAGTGTGAGGAGACGGTGTGTGGGGTGTGAGGGGACATTGTGGGGAGTGTCTGAGGGGACGGTGTGGAGTGTGTGAGGGGACGGTGTGGGGTGTGTGAGGGGACGGTGTGTGGGGAGTGTGAGGAGACGGTGTGTGGGGTGTGAGGGGACATTGTGGGGAGTGTGTGAGGGGACGGTGTGGAGTGTGTGAGGGGACGGTGTGGGGTGTGTGAGGGGACGGTGTGGGGAGTGTGAGGGGACGGTGTGGAGAGTGTGAGGGGACGGTGTGGTGTGTGTGAGGGGACGGTGTGGTGTGTGTGAGGGGACGGTGTGGGGAGTGTGAGGGGACGGTGTGGGGTGTGTGAGGGGACGGTGTGGAGTGTGTGTGAGGGGACGGTGTGGGGTGTGTGAGGGGACGGTGTGGGGTGTGTGAGGGGACGGTGTGGGGTGTGTGAGGGGACGGTGTGGGGTGTGTGAGGGGACGGTGTGGGGTGTGTGAGGGGACGGTGTGGGGTGTGTGAGGGGACGGTGTGGGGAGTGTGAGGGGACGGTGTGGGGAGTGTGAGGGGACGGTGTGGGGAGTGTGAGGGGACGGTGTGTAGTGTGTGAGGGGACGGTGTGTAGTGTGTGAGGGGACGGTGTGGAGTGTGTGAGGGGACGGTGTGGAGTGTGTGTGAGGGGACGGTGTGGAGTGTGTGTGAGGGGACGGTGTGGGGTGTGTGAGGGGACGGTGTGGGGTGTGTGAGGGGACGGTGTGGAGTGTGTGAGGGGACGGTGTGGTGTGTGTGAGGGGACGGTGTGGGGTGTGTGAGGGGACGGTGTGGGGAGTGTGTGAGGGGACGGTGTGTGGAGTGTGTGAGGGGACGGTGTGGGGTGTGTGAGGGGACGGTGTGGAGTGTGTGAGGGGACGGTGTGGGGAGTGTGAGGGGACGGTGTGGGGAGTGTGAGGGGACGGTGTGTGGGGAGTGTGAGGGGACGGTGTGGGGAGTGTGAGGGGACGGTGTGTGGGGTGTGTGAGGGGACGGTGTGTGGGGTGTGTGAGGGGACGGTGTGGAGTGTGTGAGGGGACGGTGTGGGGTGTGTGAGGGGACGGTGTGGGGTGTGTGAGGGGACGGTGTGGGGAGTGTGTGAGGGGACGGTGTGGGGTGTGTGAGGGGACGGTGTGGAGTGTGTGAGGGGACGGTGTGGGGTGTGTGAGGGGACGGTGTGGGGTGTGTGAGGGGACGGTGTGGGGTGTGTGAGGGGACGGTGTGGGGTGTGTGAGGGGACGGTGTGGGGAGTGTGAGGGGACGGTGTGGAGTGTGTGAGGGGACGGTGTGTGGGGTGTGTGAGGGGACGGTGTGGGGTGTGTGAGGGGACGGTGTGGGGTGTGTGAGGGGACGGTGTGTGGTGTGTGAGGGGACGGTGTGGGGAGTGTGTGAGGGGACGGTGTGGGGAGTGTGTGAGGGGACGGTGTGGGGGGTGTGTGAGGGGACGGTGTGGGGGGTGTGTGAGGGGACGGTGTGGGGTGTGTGAGGGGACGGTGTGTGGTGTGTGAGGGGACGGTGTGGGGTGTGTGAGGGGACGGTGTGGGGAGTGTGAGGGGACGGTGCGGTGTGTGTGAGGGGACGGTGTGGAGTGTGTGAGGGGACGGTGTGGGGAGTGTGTGAGGGGACGGTGTGGGGTTTGTGAGGGGACGGTGTGTGGAGTGTGAGGGGACGGTGTGTGGTGTGTGTGAGGGGACGGTGTGGAGTGTGTGAGGGGACGGTGTGGGGAGTGTGAGGGGACGGTGTGTGGAGAGTGTGAGGGGACGGTGTGGGGAGTGTGAGGGGACGGTGTGGAGTGTGTGAGGGGACGGTGTGGGGAGTGTGAGGGGACGGTGTGTGGAGTGTGTGAGGGGACGGTGTGGAGTGTGAGGGGACGGTGTGTGGGGAGTGAGGGGACGGTGTGGGGTGTGTGAGGGGACGGTGTGGGGTGTGTGAGGGGACGGTGTGGGGTGTGTGAGGGGACGGTGTGTGGGGAGTGTGAGGGGACGGTGTGTGGTGTGTGTGAGGGGACGGTGTGTGGGGTGTGTGAGGGGACGGTGTGGGGTGTGTGAGGGGACGGTGTGTGGGGTGTGTGAGGGGACGGTGTGTGGGGAGTGTGAGGGGACGGTGTGTGGTGTGTGTGAGGGGACGGTGTGTGGAGTGCGTGAGGGGACGGTGTGGGGTGTGTGAGGAGACGGTGTGGGGTGTGAGGGGACGGTGTGGAGTGTGTGAGGGGACGGTGTGGAGTGTGTGAGGGGACGGTGTGTGGAGTGTGAGGGGACGGTGTGGAGTGTGTGAGGGGACGGTGTGGAGTGTGAGGGGACGGTGTGGGGTGTGTGAGGAGACGGTGTGGGGTGTGAGGGGACGGTGTGGAGTGTGTGAGGGGACGGTGTGGGGTGTGTGAGGGGACGGTGTGTGGAGTGTGCGAGGAGACGGTGTGGGGTGTGCGAGGGGACGGTGTGTGGAGTGCGAGGGGACGGTGTGTGGAGTGTGTGAGGGGACGGTGTGGAGTGTGTGAGGGGACGGTGTGGGGTGCGTGAGGGGACGGTGTGTGGAGTGCGTGAGGGGACGGTGTGTGGAGTGCGTGAGGAGACGGTGTGGGGTGTGTGAGGAGACGGTGTGGGGTGTGTGAGGAGACGGTGTGGGGTGTGTGAGGAGACGGTGTGGGGTGTGTGAGGGGACGGTGTGTGGGGTGTGTGAGGGGACGGTGTGTGGGGTGTGTGAGGAGACGGTGTGGGGTGTGAGGGGACGGTGTGGAGTGTGTGAGGGGACGGTGTGGGGTGTGTGAGGGGACGGTGTGGGGTGTGTGAGGGGACGGTGTGGAGTGTGTGAGGGGACGGTGTGGGGTGTGTGAGGGGACGGTGTGGGGTGTGTGAGGGGACGGTGTGGAGTGTGTGAGGGGACGGTGTGGGGAGTGTGAGGGGACGGTGTGGGGTGTGTGAGGGGACGGTGTGGGGTGTGTGAGGGGACGGTATGGGGTGTGTGAGGGGACGGTGTGTGGTGTGTGAGGGGACGGTGTGGAGTGTGTGAGGGGACGGTGTGGTGTGTGTGAGGGGACGGTGTGGGGTGTGTGAGGGGACGGTGTGGGGTGTGTGAGGGGACGGTGTGGGGTGTGTGAGGGGACGGTGTGGGGTGTGTGCGGGGACGGTGTGGGGTGTGTGAGGGGACGGTGTGTGGGGTGTGTGAGGGGACGGTGTGGAGTGTGTGTGGGGGGACGGTGTGGGGAGTGTGAGTGGAAGGTGTGGAGTGTGTGAGGGGACGGTGTGGGGAGTGTGAGGGGACGGTGTGGGGTGTGTGAGGGGACGGTGTGGAGTGTGTGAGGGGACGGTGTGGAGTGTGGGGGGACGGTGTGTGGAGTGTGCGAGGGGACGGTGCGTGGGGTGTGTGAGGGGACGGTGTGGGGAGTGTGAGGGGACGGTGTGGGGTGTGTGAGGGGACGGTGTGGAGTGTGTGAGGGGACGGTGTGGGGAGTGTGAGGGGACGGTGTGGAGTGTGTGAGGGGACGGTGTGGGGAGTGTGAGGGGACGGTGTGGGGTGTGTGAGGGGACGGTGTGTGGTGTGTGTGAGGGGACGGTGTGGAGTGTGTGAGGGGACGGTGTGTGGAGTGTGCGAGGGGACGGTGTGTGGGGTGTGTGAGGGGACGGTGTGGAGTGTGTGAGGGGACGGTGTGGGGTGTGTGAGGGGACGGTGTGGGGTGTGTGAGGGGACGGTGTGTGGGGAGTGTGAGGGGACGGTGTGGGGTGTGTGAGGGGACGGTGTGTGGGGTGTGTGAGGGGACGGTGTGTGGAGTGTGTGAGGGGACGGTGTGTGGGGTGTGTGAGGGGACGGTGTGGAGTGTGTGAGGGGACGGTGTGTGGGGAGTGTGAGGGGACGGTGTGGAGTGTGTGAGTGGACGGTGTGGAGTGTGTGAGTGGACGGTGTGGAGTGTGTGAGGGGACGGTGTGGAGTGTGTGAGGGGACGGTGTGTAGTGTGTGAGGGGACGGTGTGGAGTGTGTGAGGGGACGGTGTGTGGAGTGTGTGAGGGGACGGTGTGGGGTGTGTGAGGGGACGGTGTGGGGTGTGTGAGGAGACGGTGTGGGGTGTGAGGGGACGGTGTGGAGTGTGTGAGGGGACGGTGTGGAGTGTGTGAGGGGACGGTGTGTGGAGTGTGCGAGGGGACGGTGTGGGGAGTGTGAGGAGACGGTGTGGAGTGTGTGAGGGGACGGTGTGGAGTGTGTGAGGGGACGGTGTGTGGAGTGTGCGAGGGGACGGTGTGGGGAGTGTGAGGGGACGGTGTGGAGTGTGTGAGGAGACGGTGTGGGGTGTGTGAGGGGACGGTGTGTGGAGTGCGTGAGGGGACGGTGTGGGGTGTGTGAGGAGACGGTGTGGGGTGTGTGAGGAGACGGTGTTGGGTGTGTGAGGGGACGGTGTGTGGAGTGCGTGAGGGGACGGTGTGTGGTGTGTGAGGGGACGGTGTGTGGGGTGTGTGAGGGGACGGTGTGGAGTGTGTGAGGGGACGGTGTGGAGTGTGTGAGGGGACGGTGTGTGGAGTGCGTGAGGGGACGGTGTGGGGTGTGTGAGGGGACGGTGTGGGGAGTGTGTGAGGGGACGGTGTGGAGTGTGTGAGGGGACGGTGTGTGGAGTGTGTGAGGGGACGGTGTGGGGTGTGTGAGGAGACGGTGTGGGGTGTGTGAGGGGACGGTGTGTGGGGTGTGTGAGGGGACGGTGTGGAGTGTGTGAGGAGACGGTGTGGGGTGTGTGAGGGGACGGTGTGTGGAGTGCGTGAGGGGACGGTGTGGGGTGTGTGAGGAGACGGTGTGGGGTGTGTGAGGAGACGGTGTGGGGTGTGTGAGGGGACGGTGTGTGGAGTGCGTGAGGGGACGGTGTGGTGTGTGTGAGGGGACGGTGTGGGGTGTGTGAGGGGACGGTGTGTGGTGTGTGAGGGGACGGTGTGGAGTGTGTGAGGGGACGGTGTGTGGAGTGTGTGAGGGGACGGTGTGGGGTGTGTGAGGGGACGGTGTGGGGAGTGTGTGAGGGGACGGTGTGGAGTGTGTGAGGGGACGGTGTGGGGTGTGTGAGGGGACGGTGTGGGGTGTGTGAGGAGACGGTGTGGGGTGTGTGAGGAGACGGTGTGGGGTGTGTGAGGGGACGGTGTGGAGTGTGTGAGGGGACGGTGTGGGGTGTGTGTGAGGGGACGGTGTGGAGTGTGTGTGGGGACGGTGTGGTGTGTGTGAGGGGACGGTGTGGGGGGTGTGAGGCGACGGTGTGGGGAGTGTGAGGGGACGGTGTGTGGGGTGTGTGAGGGGACGGTGTGGAGTGTGTGAGGGGACGGTGTGGGGTGTGTGTGAGGGGACGGTGTGGAGTGTGTGAGGGGACGGTGTGTGGAGTGCGTGAGGGGACGGTGTGGTGTGTGTGAGGGGACGGTGTGGAGTGTGTGAGGGGACGGTGTGGGGTGTGTGAGGGGACGGTGTGGGGTGTGTGTGAGGGGACGGTGTGGAGTGTGTGAGGGGACGGTGTGTGGAGTGTGTGAGGGGACGGTGTGGGGTGTGTGAGGGGACGGTGTGGAGTGTGTGAGGGGACGGTGTGGGGAGTGTGAGGGGACGGTGTGTGGAGTGTGTGAGGGGACGGTGTGGGGTGTGTGAGGGGACGGTGTGGAGTGTGTGAGGGGACGGTGTGTGGAGTGTGTGAGGGGACGGTGTGGGGTGTGTGAGGGGACGGTGTGGGAGTGTGTGAGGGGACGTGTGGGGAGTGTGAGGGGACGGTGTGTGGGGAGTGTGAGGGGACGGTGTGTGGGGTGTGTGAGGGGACGGTGTGTGGGGTGTGTGAGGGGACGGTGTGGGGTGTGTGAGGGGACGGTGTGTGGGGTGTGTGAGGGGACGGTGTGGGGTGTGTGAGGGGACGGTGTGTGGGGTGTGTGAGGGGACGGTGTGGGGTGTGTGAGGGGACGGTGTGGGGTGTGTGAGGGGACGGTGTGTGGGGTGTGTGAGGGGACGGTGTGGGGTTTGTGAGGGGACATTGTGGAGTGTGGAGGGGACGGTGTGTGGGGTGTGTGAGGGGACGGTGTGGGGTGTGTGAGGGGACGGTGTGGGGTGTGTGAGGGGACGGTGAGTGGGGTGTGTGAGGGGACGGTGTGGAGTGTGTGAGGGGACGGTGTGGGGTGTGTGTGAGGGGACGGTGTGGAGTGTGTGAGGGGACGGTGTGGAGTGTGTGAGGGGACGGTTGTGGAGTGTGTGAGGGGACGGTGTGTGGGGTGTGTGAGGGGACGGTGTGGGGTGTGTGAGGGGACGGTGTGGGGTGTGTGAGGGGACGGTGTGGGGTGTGTGAGGGGACGGTGTGTGGAGTGTGTGAGGGGACGGTGTGGGGTGTGTGAGGGGACGGTGTGGAGTGTGTGAGGGGACGGTGTGGGGTGTGTGAGGGGACGGTGTGTGGAGTGTGTGAGGGGACGGTGTGTGGGGTGTGTGAGGGGACGGTGTGGAGTGTGTGAGGGGACGGTTGTGGGGTGTGTGTGAGGGGACAGTGTGGAGTGTGTGAGGGGACGGTGTGGTGTGTGTGAGGGGACGGTGTGTGGAGTGTGTGAGGGGACGGTGTGGGAGTGAGGGGACGGTGTGGGGTTGTGTGAGGGGACGGTGTGTGGGGAGTGTGAGGGGACGGTGTGTGGGGTGTGTGAGGGGACGGTGTGGAGTGTGTGAGGGGACGGTGTGGGGTGTGTGAGGGGACGGTGTGTGGTGTGTGTGAGGGGACGGTGTGGAGTGTGTGAGGGGACGGTGTGGGGTGTGTGAGGGGACGGTGTGTGGGGTGTGTGAGGGGACGGTGTGGGGAGTGTGAGGGGACGGTGTGTGGTGTGTGTGAGGGGACGGTGTGGGAGTGTGTGAGGGGACGGTGTGGGGTGTGTGAGGGGACGGTGTGGGGTGTGTGAGGGGACGGTGTGGGGAGTGTGAGGGGACGGTGTGGGGTGTGTGAGGGGACGGTGTGGAGTGTGAGGGGACGTGTGGGAGTGTGAGGGGACGGTGTGGGTGTGTGAGGGACGGTGTGGGGAGTGTGAGGGGACGGTGTGTGGGTGTGTGAGGGGACGGTGTGTGGGGTGTGTGAGGGGACGGTGTGGGGTGTGTGAGGGGACGGTGTGTGGAGTGTGTGAGGGGACGGTGTGTGGAGTGTGTGAGGGGACGGTGTGGGAGTGTGTGAGGGGACGGTGTGTGGGTGTGTGAGGGGACGGTGTGGAGTGTGTGAGGGGACGGTGTGGAGTGTGTGAGGGGACGGTGTGTGGGGTGTGTGAGGGGACGGTGTGGAGTGTGTGAGGGGACGGTGTGTGGAGTGTGTGAGGGGACGGTGTGGGGTGTGTGAGGGGACGGTGTGTGGAGTGTGTGTGAGGGGACGGTGTGGGGTGTGTGAGGGGACGGTGTGGGGTGTGTGAGGTGACGGTGTGTGGAGTGTGTGAGGGGACGGTGTGGGGAGTGTGAGGGGACGGTGTGGGGAGTGTGTGAGGGACGGTGTGGGGAGTGTGTGAGGGGACGGTGTGGGGTGTGTGAGGGGACGGTGTGGAGTGTGTGAGGGGACGGTGTGGGGTGTGTGAGGGGACGGGTGTGTGGTGTGTGAGGGGACGGTGTGGGGTGTGTGAGGGGACGGTGTGGGGTGTGTGAGGGGACGGTGTGGGGTGTGTGAGGGGACGGTGTGGAGTGTGTGAGGGGACGGTGTGAGTGTGTGAGGGACGGTGTGGTGTGTGTGAGGGACGGTGTGTGGGGTGTGTGAGGGGACGGTGTGGGGAGTGTGAGGGGACGGTGTGGGGGTGTGAGGGACGGTGTGTGGAGTGTGTGAGGGGACGGTGTGTGGGGTGTGTGAGGGGACGGTGTGGAGTGTGTGAGGGGACGGTGTGTGGGGTGTGTGAGGGGACGGTGTGGAGTGTGTGAGGGACGGTGTGTGGGTGTGTGAGGGGACGGTGTGGGGTGTGTGAGGGGACGGTGTGGGGAGTGTGAGGGGACGGTGTGTGGAGTGTGTGAGGGGACGGTGTGGGGTGTGTGAGGGGACGGTGTGGAGTGTGTGGAGGGGACGGTGTGGGGTGTGTGTGAGGGGACGGTGTGGGGTGTGTGAGGGGACGGTGTGGTGTGTGTGGTGTGTGAGGGGACGGTGTGGGGAGTGTGAGGGGACGGTGTGGAGTGTGTGGGGGACGGTGTGGGGTGTGTGTGAGGGGACGGTGTAGGGTGTGTGAGGGGACGGTGTGGGGTGTGTGAGGGGACGGTGTGGGAGTGTGTGAGGGGACGGTGTGTGGGGTGTGTGAGGGGACGGTGTGGAGTGTGTGAGGGGACGGTGTGTGGAGTGTGTGAGGGGACGGTGTGGGGTGTGTGAGGGGACGGTGTGGGGTGTGTGAGGGGACGGTGTGTGGGGTGTGTGAGGGGACGGTGTGTGGAGTGTGTGAGGGGACGGTGTGGAGTGTGTGTGAGGGGACGGTGTGGTGTGTGTGAGGGGACGGTGTGTGGAGTGTGTGAGGGGACGGTGTGGAGTGTGTGTGAGGGGACGGTGTGTGGGGTGTGTGAGGGGGACCGTGTGTGGGATGTGTGAGCGGACGGTGTGGGGTGTGTGAGGGGGACGGTGTGTGGGGTGTGTGAGGGGACGGTGTGGGAGTGTGTGAGGGGACGGTGTGGAGTGTGTGTGAGGGGACGGTGTGGGGAGTGTGAGGGGACGGTGTGTGGGGAGTGTGAGGGGACGGTGTGGAGTGTGTGAGGGGACGGTGTGGAGTGTGTGAGGGGACGGTGTGTGGGGTGTGTGAGGGGACGGTGTGGGGTGTGTGAGGGGACGGTGTGGAGTGTGTGAGGGGACGGTGTGTGGAGTGTGTGAGGGGACGGTGTGGGGTGTGTGAGGGGACGGTGTGGGGAGTGTGAGGGGACGGTGTGGGGAGTGTGAGGGGACGGTGTGTGGTGTGTGTGAGGGGACGGTGTGGGGTGTGTGAGGGGGACGGTGTGTGGGAGTGTGTGGAGGGGACGGTGTGTGGGGTGTGTGAGGGGACGGTGTGGGAGTGTGTGAGGGGACGTTGTGGGGAGTGTGTGAGGGACGGTGTGTGGGGTGTGTGAGGGGACGGTGTGGGGAGTGTGTGAGGGGACGGTGTGGAGTGTGTGAGGGACGGTGTGGAGTGTGTGAGGGACGGTGTGGGGTGTGTGAGGGGACGGTGTGTGGAGTGTGTGAGTGGACGGTGTGGGGAGTGTGTGAGGGGACGGTGTGTGGGTGTGTGAGGGGACGGTGTGGGGTGTGTGAGGGGACGGTGTGTGGTGTGTGAGGGGACGGTGTGGAGTGTGTGAGGGGACGGTGTGAGTGTGTGAGGGGACGGTGTGGAGTGTGTGAGGGGACGGTGTGTGGGGTGTGTGAGGGGACGGTGTGGAGTGTGTGAGGGGACGGTGTGGAGTGTGTGAGGGGACGGTGTGGAGTGTGTGAGGGGACGGTGTGGGGTGTGTGAGGGGACGGTGTGTGGGGTGTGTGAGGGGACGGTGTGTGGTGTGTGTGAGGGGACGGTGTGTGGGGTGTGTGAGGGGACGGTGTGGGGTGTGTGAGGGGACGGTGTGTGGGGAGTGTGAGGGGGACGGTGTGGGGTGTGTGAGGGGACGGTGTGGAGAGTGTGAGGGGACGGTGTGGAGAGTGTGAGGGGACTGTGTGTGGGGTGTGTGAGGTGACGGTGTGTGGAGTGTGTGAGGGGACGGTGTGGAGTGTGTGAGGGGACGGTGTGTGGGGAGTGTGAGGGGACGGTGTGGGGGGTGTGTGAGGGACGGTGTGGAGTGTGTGAGGGGACGGTGTGGGGTGTGTGAGGTGACGGTGTGTGGAGTGTGTGAGGGGACGGTGTGGGGAGTGTGTGAGGGGACGGTGTGGGGAGTGAGGGGACGGTGTGTGGAGTGTGTGAGGGGACGGTGTGTGGGGAGTGTGAGGGGACGGTGTGTGGAGTGTGTGAGGGGACGGTGTGGGGAGTGTGTGAGGGGACGGTGTGTGGGGAGTGTGAGGGGACGGTGTGGGGAGTGTGAGGGGACGGTGTGTGGGGTGTGTGAGGGGACGGTGTGGGGTGTGTGAGGGGACGGTGTGGGGTGTGTGAGGGGACGGTGTGGGGAGTGTGTGAGGGGACGGTGTGGGGAGTGTGTGAGGGGACGGTGTGGGATGTGTGAGGGGACGGTGTGGAGTGTGTGAGGGGACGGTGTGTGGGGAGTGTGAGGGGACGGTGTGGGGTGTGTGAGGGGACGGTGTGGAGTGTGTGTGAGGGGACTGTGTGTGGGGTGTGTGAGGGGACGGTGTGGGGAGTGTGAGGGGACTGTGTGGGTGTGTGAGGGACGGTGTGGGTGTGTGAGGGGACGGTGGGTGGAGGTGTGGGAGTGAGGGGACGGAGTGTGTGAGGGACGGTGTGTGGGTGTGTGAGGGGACGGTGTGGGGAGTGTGAGGGGACGGTGTGTGGGGTGGAGGGGACGGTGTGGGGAGTGTGAGGGGACGGTGTGGAGTGTGTGAGGGGACGGTGTGGAGTGTGTGAGGGGACGGTGTGTGGAGTGTGTGAGGGGACGGTGTGGGGAGTGTGAGGGACGGTGTGGAGTGTGTGAGGGGACGGTGTGTGTGGTGTGTGTGAGGGGACGGTGTGGGGAGTGTGAGGGGACGGTGTGGGGTGTGTGAGGGGACGGTGTGGGGAGTGTGAGGGGACGGTGTGGAGTGTGTGAGGGGACGGTGTGGAGTGTGTGAGGGGACGGTGTGTGGTGTGTGTGAGGGGACGGTGTGTGGAGTGTGTGAGGGGACGGTGTGGGGTGTGTGAGGGGACGGTGTGGGAGTGTGAGGGGACGGTGTGGAGTGTGTGAGGGGACGGTGTGGTGTGTGTGAGGGGACGGTGTGGGGTGTGTGAGGGGACGGTGTGGGGTGTGTGAGGGGACGGTGTGTGGGGAGTGTGAGGGGACGGTGTGGGTGTGTGAGGGACGGTGTGGGGAGTGTGAGGGGACGGTGTGGGGAGTGTGAGGGGACGGTGTGGGGTGTGTGAGGGGACGGTGTGGAGTGTGTGAGGGGACGGTGTGGGGTGTGTGAGGTGACGGTGTGTGGAGTGTGTGAGGGGACGGTGTGGGGAGTGTGAGGGGACGGTGTGGGGTGTGTGAGGGGACGGTGTGGGGAGTGTGAGGGGACGGTGTGGAGTGTGTGTGAGGGGACGGTGTGTGGAGTGTGTGAGGGGACGGTGTGGGGTGTGTGAGGGGACGGTGTGGGGAGTGTGAGGAGACGGTGTGGAGTGTGTGAGGGGACGGTGTGGGGTGTGTGAGGGGACGGTGTGGAGTGTGTGAGGGGACGGTGTGTGGAGTGTGTGAGGGGACGGTGTGGGGTGTGTGAGGGGACGGTGTGGGGTGTGTGAGGGACGGTGTGGGGTGTGTGAGGTGACGGTGTGTGGGGAGTGTGAGGGGACGGTGTGGAGTGTGTGAGGGGACGGTGTGGGGAGTGTGAGGGGACGGTGTGGGGAGTGTGTGAGGGGACGGTGTGGTGTGTGTGAGGGGACGGTGTGGGGTGTGTGAGGGACGGTGTGTGGAGTGTGTGAGGGGACGGTGTGGGGTGTGTGAGGGGACGGTGTGTGGGGTGTGTGAGGGGACGGTGTGGGGTGTGTGAGGGGACGGTGTGGGGTGTGTGAGGGGACGGTGTGTGGGGTGTGTGAGGGGACGGTGTGGGGTGTGTGAGGGGACGGTGTGTGGGGTGTGTGAGGGGACGGTGTATGGGGTGTGTGAGAGGACGGTGTGTGGGGTGTGTGAGGTGACGGTGTGGGGTGTGTGAGGGGACGGTGTGGTGTGTGTGAGGGGACGGTGTGGGGTGTGTGTGAGGGGACGGTGTGTGGGGTGTGTGAGGGGACGGTGTGTGGGGTGTGTGAGGGGACGGTGTGGAGTGTGTGAGGGGGAGGGTGTGGGGAGTGTGAGGGGACGGTGTGTGGAGTGTGTGAGGGGACGGTGTGGGGTGTGTGAGGGGAGGGTGTGGGGTGTGTGAGGGACGGTGTGGGGTGTGTGAGGGGACGGTGTGGGGTGTGTGAGGGGACGGTGTGTGGTGTGTGAGGGGACGGTGTGGAGTGTGTGAGGGGACGGTGTGGGGTGTGTGAGGGGACGGTGTGTGGGGAGTGAGGGGACGGTGTGTGGAGTGTGAGGGGACGGTGTGGGGTGTGTGAGGGGACGGTGTGGGGTGTGTGAGGTGACGGTGTGGGGTGTGTGAGGGGACGGTGTGTGGAGTGTGAGGGGACGGTGTGGAGTGTGTGAGGGGACGGTGTGGGGTGTGTGAGGGGACGGTGTGGGGTGTGTGAGGTGACGGTGTGGGGTGTGTGAGGGGACGGTGTGTGGGGTGTGAGGGGACGGTGTGGAGTGTGTGAGGGGACGGTGTGGAGTGTGTGAGGGGACGGTGTGGAGTGTGTGAGGGGACGGTGTGGGGTGTGTGAGGGGACGGTGTGGGGTGTGTGAGGTGACGGTGTGGGGTGTGTGAGGGGACGGTGTGGGGAGTGAGGGGACGGTGTGTGGAGTGTGAGGGGACGGTGTGGGGTGTGTGAGGGACGGTGTGGGGTGTGTGAGGTGACGGTGTGGGGTGTGTGAGGGGACGGTGTGTGGAGTGTGAGGGGACGGTGTGGAGTGTGTGAGGGGACGGTGTGGGGTGTGTGAGGGGACGGTGTGGGGTGTGTGAGGGTGACGGTGTGGGGTGTGTGAGGGGACGGTGTGTGGGGTGTGAGGGGACGGTGTGGCGTGTGTGAGGGGACGGTGTGGAGTGTGTGAGGGGACGGTGTGGAGTGTGTGAGGGGACGGTGTGGGGTGTGTGAGGGGACGGTGTGGGGTGTGTGAGGTGACGGTGTGGGGTGTGTGAGGGGACGGTGTGGGGTGTGAGGGGACGGTGTGGAGTGTGTGAGGGGACGGTGTGGAGTGTGTGAGGGGACGGTGTGGAGTGTGTGAGGGACGGTGTGGGGAGTGTGAGGGGACGGTGTGGGGTGTGTGAGGGGACGGTGTGGGGTGTGTGAGGGGATGGTGTGGAGTGTGTGAGGGGACGGTGTGTGGGGTGTGTGAGGGGACGGTGTGGAGTGTGTGAGGGGACGGTGTGGAGTGTGTGAGGGGATGGTGTGGAGTGTGTGAGGGGACGGTGTGGAGTGTGTGAGGGGACGGTGTGGAGTGTGTGAGGGGACGGTGTGTGGGGTGTGTGAGGGGACGGTGTGTGGGGTGTGTGAGGGGACGGTGTGTGGGGTGTGTGAGGGGACGGTGTGGGGTGTGTGAGGGGACGGTGTGGGTGTGTGAGGGGACGGTGTGGGGAGTGTGAGGGGACGGTGTGGGGAGTGTGAGGGGACGGTGTGTGGAGTGTGTGAGGGGACGGTGTGGGGAGTGTGAGGGGACGGTGTGGAGTGTGTGAGGGGACGGTGTGGGGAGTGTGAGGGGACGGTGTGTGGAGTGTGTGAGGGGACGGTGTGGGGAGTGTGAGGGGACGGTGTGGAGTGTGTGAGGGGACGGTGTGGGTGTGTGAGGGGACGGTGTGGGGAGTGTGAGGGGGACGGTGTGTGGGTGTGTGAGGGGACGGTGTGGGGAGTGTGTGAGGGGACGGTGTGGAGTGTGTGAGGGGACGGTGTGTGGGGTGTGTGAGGGGACGGTGTGTGGAGTGTGTGAGGGGACGGTGTGGAGTGTGTGAGGGGACGGTGTGTGGGGTGTGTGAGGGGACGGTGTGGAGTGTGTGAGGGGACGGTGTGTGGGGTGTGTGAGGGGACGGTGTGGGGTGTGTGAGGGGACGGTGTGGGGTGTGTGAGGGGACGGTGTGGAGTGTGTGAGGGGACGGTGTGGAGTGTGTGAGGGACGGTGTGGGGTGTGTGAGGGGACGGTGTGTGGTGTGTGTGAGGGACGGTGTGGGGTGTGTGAGGGGACGGTGTGTGGGGTGTGTGAGGGGACGGTGTGGGTGTGTGAGGGGATGGTGTGGAGTGTGTGAGGGGATGTGGAGTGTGTGAGGGACGGTGTGTGGGGAGTGAGGGGACGGTGTGTGGAGTGTGAGGGGACGGTGTGTGGGGAGTGAGGGGACGGTGTGGGGTGTGTGAGGGGACGGTGTGTGGGGAGTGAGGGGACGGTGTGTGGAGTGTGAGGGGACGGTGTGGGGTGTGTGAGGGGACGGTGTGTGGAGTGTGTGAGGGACGGTGTGGAGTGTGTGAGGGGACGGTGTGTGGAGTGTGTGAGGGGACGGTGTGTGGGGTGTGTGAGGTGACGGTGTGGGGTGTGTGAGGGGACGGTGTGTGGAGTGTGAGGGGACGGTGTGGAGTGTGTGAGGGGACGGTGTGGGGTGTGTGAGGGGACGGTGTGGGTGTGTGAGGTGACGGTGTGGGGTGTGTGAGGGGACGGTGTGGGGTGTGTGAGGGGACGGTGTGTGGGGAGTGAGGGGACGGTGTGGTGGAGTGTGAGGGGACGGTGTGGGGGGTGTGAGGGGACGGTGTGTGGGGTGTGTGAGGTGACGGTGTGGGGTGTGTGAGGGGACGGTGTGTGGGCTGTGAGGGGACGGTGTGGGGAGTGTGAGGGGACGGTGTGTGGAGTGTGTGAGGGGACGGTGTGGAGTGTGTGAGGGGACGGTGTGGAGTGTGTGTGAGGGGACGGTGTGGGATGTGTGAGGGGACGGTGTGGAGTGTGTGAGGGGACGGTGTGGGGTGTGTGAGGGGACGGTGTGTGGGGTGTGTGAGGGGACGGTGTGGGGTGTGTGAGGGGACGGTGTGGGGTGTGTGAGGGGACGGTGTGTGGAGTGTGTGAGGGGACGGTGTGGAGTGTGTGAGGGACGGTGTGGGGTGTGTGAGGGGACGGTGTGGGGAGTGTGAGGGGACGGTGTGTGGGGTGTGAGGGGACGGTGTGGGGTGTGTGAGGGAACGGTGTGGGGTGTGTGAGGGGACGGTGTGGGGTGTGTGAGGGGACGGTGTGGGGTGTGTGAGGGGACGGTGTGTGGGGAGTGAGGGGACGGTGTGTGGGGTGTGTGAGGGGACGGTGTGTGGTGTGTGTGAGGGGACGGTGTGGGGTGTGTGAGTGACGGTGTGGAGTGTGTGAGGGGACGGTGTGGAGTGTGTGAGGGGACGGTGTGGAGTGTGTGAGGGGACGGTGTGGTGTGTGTGAGGGGACGGTGTGGGTGTGTGAGGGGACGGTGTGGGGTGTGTGTGAGGGGACGGTGTGGAGTGTGAGGGGACGGTGTGTGGGGTGTGTGAGGGGACGGTGTGGGGTGTGTGAGGGGACGGTGTGGGGAGTGTGAGGGGACGGTGTGGAGTGTGTGAGGGGACGGTGTGGAGTGTGTGAGGGGACGGTGTGGAGTGTGTGAGGGGACGGTGTGTGGGGTGTGTGAGGGGACGGTGTGGAGTGTGTGAGGGGACGGTGTGGAGTGTGTGAGGGGACGGTGTGGAGTGTGTGAGGGGACGGTGTGGGGTGTGTGAGGGGACGGTGTGGGGTGTGTGAGGGGACGGTGTGTGGGGTGTGTGAGGGGACGGTGTGTGGGGAGTGTGAGGGGACGGTGGGGAGTGTGTGAGGGGACGGTGTGTGGGGTGTGTGAGGGACGGTGTGTGGTGTGTGTGAGGGGACGGTGTGTGGGGGTGTGTGAGGGGACGGTGTGTGGGGTGTGTGAGGGGACGGTGTGGGGTGTGTGAGGGGACGGTGTGGGGAGTGTGTGAGGGGACGGTGTGGGGAGTGTGAGGGGACGGTGTGGGGTGTGTGAGGGGACGGTGTGGGGTGTGTGAGGGGACGGTGTGTGGAGTGTGTGAGGGACGGTGTGGAGTGTGTGAGGGGACGGTGTGGGGAGTGTGTGAGGGGACGGTGTGGGGTGTGTGAGGGGACGGTGTGGGGTGTGTG
>NW_026780544.1:0-32508 GCF_030144855.1 Hypanus sabinus | reverse complement strand
AGACTGCAGGGTGCACAGAGACAGGGCACATGAGGAAACTGCAAGGTATATTATCGTCCGGGCACACGGGGAGACTCAGAGTGCAACGAGACTGGGCTCACGGGGAGACTGCAGGGTGCAAAGAGACAGGGCACAAAGGGACATTGCAGGATGCATTATTGTCTGAACATTTGGGGAGACTGCAGGGTGCAGAGAGACAGGGCACACGGGGAGACTGCAGTATGCAGAGAGACAGGGCACATGGGGAGACTGTAGGGAGCAATATTGTCTGGGAACACGGGGAGACTGCAGGGTGCATTATAGTCTGGGCACACAGGGAGACTTAAGGGTGCATTATACTCTGGGCACACGGAGAGACTGCAGGATGCAAAGAGACAGGGCACAAGTGGACTCTGCAGGGTGCACTATCGTCTGGACAAACGGGGAGCCAGGAAGGTGCAAGGAGACTTTGTACACGTGGAGACTGAAGGGTGAAAGGAGATTGGGCACACGGGGAGACTGCAGGGTGCATTATAGTGTGGTCACCCAGGGAGACTGCAGGGTGCAGAGAGACAGGACACATGTGGAGACTGTAGGGTGTATTATCGTCAGGGCACACGGAGAGACTCAGGGTGCAGAGAAACAGGGCACAAGTGGACACTGCAGGGTGCATTATCATCTGGACACATGGGGAGACTGCAGGGTGCATTACAGTTTGGGCACATGGGGAGACTGCAGGGTGCAGAGAGTCTGGGTACACGGGGAGACTGCAGGGTGTATTATCGTTAGGGCACACGGGGAGACTGCAGCATGCATTATCGTCTGGGCACACAGAGAGACTGCAGTGTGCAGAGAGACAGGGCACATGGAGAGACTGTAGGGAGCATTATTGTCTGGGAAACGGGGCGACTACAGGGTGCATTACAGTCTGGGCAGACGGGGAGACTGCAGGGTGCATTATAATCTGGGCATACAGGGAGACTGCAGGGTGCATTATCGTCTGGGCACACGGGGAGACTGCAGAGAGTGTAGTGACTGGGCATACGGGGAGACTACAGGATGCAAAGAGTGAGCACAAGGGAACACTGCAGGGTGCATTATCGTCTGGGAACACGGGGAGACTGCAGGTTGCAAAGAAACTGGGCACACGGGGAGACTGCAGGATGCAGAGAGTCTGGGTACATTGGGAGACTGCAGGGTGCAGAGAGACAGGGCACACGGAGACGCTGCAGGGTGCATTATCGTCTGAGCATATGGGGAGACTGCAGGGTGCATTATAGTCTGGGCATACAGGGAGACTGCAGGGTGCAATATTGTCTGGGCACACGGGGAGACTGCAGGGTGCATTATCGTCTGGGCACACAGGGAGACTGCAGGGTGCATTATTGTCTGGGCACACGGAGAGACTGCAGTGTGCAGAGAGACAGGGCACATGGAGAGACTGTAGGGAGCAATATTGTCTGGGCACACGGGGAGACTGCAGGGTGCATTACAGTCTGGGCAGACGGGGACACTGCAGGGTGCATTATCATCTGAGCATATGGGGAGACTGCAGGTTGCATTATTGTCTGGGCACATGGAGACTGACGGATGCAACGAGACTGGGCACACGGGGAGACTGCAGGATGCAAAGAGACAGGGCACAAGGGGACACTGCAGGGCGCATTATCGTCTGAACATATGGGGAGACTGCAGGGTGTATTATAGTCTGGGCACACAGGGAGACTGCAGGGTGCAGAGAGTCTGGGTACACGGGGAGACTGTAGGGTGCAGAGAGTCTGGGTACACGGGGAGACTGCAGGATGCAAAGAAACTGGGCACACGAGGAGACTGCAGTATGCAGAGAGACAGGGCACATGGGGAGACTGTAGGGAGCAATATTGTCTGGGCACACGGGGAGACTGCAGGATGCAAAGAGACTGGGCACAAGGGGACACTGCAGGGCGCATTATCGTCTGAACATATGGGGAGACTGCAGGGTGTATTATAGTCTGGGTACACGGAGAGACAGCAGGGTGCAGAGAGACTGGTCACAAGGGGACACTGCAGGGTGCATTATAGTCTGGGCAGTCGGGGAGACTGCAGGGTGTGTACAGACTGGGTACAAGGGGAGACTACAGGATGCAAAGAGACTGGGCACAAGGGGACACTGCAGGGCGCTTTATCGTCTGAACATACGGGGAGACTGCAGGGTGTATTATAGTCTGGGCACACAGGGAGACTGCAGGGTGCAGAGAGTCTGGGTACACGGGGAGGCTGCAGGATGCAAAGAAACTGGGCACACGGGGAGACTGCAGTATGCAGAGAGACAGGGCACATGGAGAGACTGTAGGGAGCAATATTGTCTGGGCACACTGGGAGACTGCAGGATGCAAAGAGACAGGGCACAAGTGGACACTGCAGGGTGCATTATCGTCTGGACACATAGGGAGACTTTGTACATGGGGAGCCTGCAGGGTGCATTATACTGTGGGCACCCAGGGAGACTGCAGGGTGCAGAGAAACAGGGCACATGGGGAGACTGCAGGGTGCAGAGAGACAGGGCACATGGGGACACTGCAGGGCGCAGAGAGTCTGGGTACACGGGGAGACTGCAGGGTGCAGAGAGTCTGGGTACACGGGGAGACTGCAGGGTGCAGAGAGTCTGGGTACACGGGGAGACTGCAGGATGCAAAGAAACTGGGCACACGAGGAGACTGCAGTATGCAGAGAGACAGGGCACATGGGGAGACTGTAGGGAGCAATGTTGTCTGGGCACATGGGGAGACTGCAGGATGCAAAGAGACTGGGCACAAGGGGACACTGCAGGGCGCATTATCGTCTGAACATATGGGGAGACTGCAGGGTGTATTATAGTCTGGGTACACGGAGAGACAGCAGGGTGCAGAGAGACAGGGCACATGGGGACACTGCAGGGTGCAGAGAGACAGGGCACACGGAGACGCTGCAGGGTGCATTATCGTCTGAGCATATGGGGAGACTGCAGGGTGCATTATAGTCTGGGCATACAGGGAGACTGCAGGGTGCATTATCGTCTGGGCACACAGGGAGACTGCAGGGTGCATTATTGTCTGGGCACACGGAGAGACTGCAGTGTGCAGAGAGACAGGGCACATGGAGAGACTGTAGGGAGCAATATTGTCTGGGCACACGGGGAGACTGCAGGGTGCATTACAGTCTGGGCAGACGGGGACACTGCAGGGTGCATTATCATCTGAGCATATGGGGAGACTGCAGGTTGCATTATTGTCTGGGCACATGGAGACTGACGGATGCAACGAGACTGGGCACACGGGGAGACTGCAGGATGCAAAGAGACAGGGCACAAGGGGACACTGCAGGGCGCATTATCGTCTGAACATATGGGGAGACTGCAGGGTGTATTATAGTCTGGGCACACAGGGAGACTGCAGGGTGCAGAGAGTCTGGGTACACGGGGAGACTGTAGGGTGCAGAGAGTCTGGGTACATGGGGAGACTGCAGGATGCAAAGAAACTGGGCACACGAGGAGACTGCAGTATGCAGAGAGACAGGGCACATGGGGAGACTGTAGGGAGCAATATTGTCTGGGCACACGGGGAGACTGCAGGATGCAAAGAGACTGGGCACAAGGGGACACTGCAGGGCGCATTATCGTCTGAACATATGGGGAGACTGCAGGGTGTATTATAGTCTGGGTACACGGAGAGACAGCAGGGTGCAGAGAGACTGGTCACAAGGGGACACTGCAGGGTGCATTATAGTCTGGGCAGTCGGGGAGACTGCAGGGTGTGTAGAGACTGGGTACAAGGGGAGACTACAGGATGCAAAGAGACTGGGCACAAGGGGACACTGCAGGGCGCATTATCGTCTGAACATACGGGGAGACTGCAGGGTGTATTATAGTCTGGGCACACAGGGAGACTGCAGGGTGCAGAGAGTCTGGGTACACGGGGAGGCTGCAGGATGCAAAGAAACTGGGCACACGGGGAGACTGCAGTATGCAGAGAGACAGGGCACATTGAGAGACTGTAGGGAGCAATATAGTCTGGGCACACTGGGAGACTGCAGGATGCAAAGAGACAGGGCACAAGTGGACACTGCAGGGTGCATTATCGTCTGGACACATAGGGAGACTTTGTACATGGGGAGACTGCAGGGTGCATTATACTGTGGGCACCCAGGGAGACTGCAGGGTGCAGAGAAACAGGGCACATGGGGAGACTGCAGGGTGCAGAGAGACAGGGCACATGGGGACACTGCAGGGCGCAGAGAGTCTGGGTACACGGGGAGACTGCAGGGTGCAGAGAGTCTGGGTACACGGGGAGACTGCAGGGTGCAGAGAGTCTGGGTACACGGGGAGACTGCAGGATGCAAAGAAACTGGGCACACGGGGAGACTGCAGTATGCAGAGAGACAGGGCACATGGGGAGACTGTAGGGAGCAATATTGTCTGGGCACACGGGGAGACTGCAGAGAGACAGGGCACACAGGGAGACTGCAGGATGCATTATAGTCTGGGCACACGGAGACGCTGCAGGGTGCATTATCGTCTGAGCATACGGGGAGACTGCAGGGTGCATTACAATCTGGGCACACGGGGAGACTGCAGGGTGCGTAGTGACTGGGTACACGGGGAGACTACAGGATGCAAAGAGTGAGCACAAGGGAACACTGCAGGATGCATTATAGTCTGGGAACACGGTGAGACAGCAGGGTGCAAAGAGACTGGGCACACAGGGAGACTGCAGGGTGCAGAGAGTCTGGGTACATGGGGAGACTGTAGGGAGCAATATTGTCTGGGCACACGGGGAGACTGCAGGATGCAAAGAGACAGGGCACAAGGGGACACTGCAGGGCGCATTATCGTCTGAACATATGGGGAGACTGCAGGGTGTATTATAGTCTGGGTACACGGGGAGACTGCAGGGTGCAGAGAGTCTGGGTACACGGGGAGACTGCAGGATGCAAAGAAACTGGGCACACGGGGAGACTGCAGTATGCAGAGAGACAGGGCACACAGGGAGACTGCAGGATGCATTATAGTCTGGGCACATGGAGACGCTGCAGGGTGCATTATTGTCTGAGCATACGGGGAGACTGCAGGGTGCATTATTGTCTGGGCACACAGGGAGACTGCAGGATGCACAGAGTCTGGGTAAATGGGGAGACTGCAGGATGCAAAGAGACAGGGCACACAGAGAGACTGCAGGAGGCATTATAGTCTGGGCACACGGAGAGACTGCAGTGTGCAGAGAGAAAGGGCACATGGAGAGACTGTAGGGAGCATTATTGTCTGGGAAACGGGGCGACTGCAGGGTGCATTACAGTCTGGGCAGACGGGGACACTGCAGGGTGCATTATCATCTGAGCATACGGGGAGACTGCAGGGTGCATTACAGTCTGGGCACACGGGGAGACTGCAGGGTGCGTAGTGACTGGGTACACGGGGAGACTACAGGATGCAAAGAGTGAGCACAAGGGAACACTGCAGGGTGCATTATAGTCTGGGTACACGGGGACACTGCAGGGTGCAAAGAGACAGGGCACAAGGGGAGACTGTAGGGTGTATTATCGTCTGGGCACAGGGAGAGACAGCAGGGTGCATTATAGTGTGGTCACCCAGGGAGACTGCAGGGTGCAAAGAGACTGGGCACACAGGGAGACTGCAGGGTGCAGAAAGTCTGGGTACACGGGGAGACTGCAGGGTGCAGAGAGTCTGGGCACAAGGGGACACTGCAGGGCGCATTATCGTCTGAACATATGGGGAGACTGCAGGGTGTATTATAGTCTGGGTACACGGGGAGACTGCAGGGTGCAGAGAGTCTGGGTACACGGGGAGACTGCAGGATGCAAAGAAACTGGGCACACAGGGAGACTGCAGTATGCAGAGAGACAGGGCACACAGGGAGACTGCAGGATGCATTATAGTCTGGGCACATGGAGACGCTGCAGGGTGCATTATTGTCTGAGCATACGGGGAGACTGCAGGGTGCATTATTGTCTGGGCACACAGGGAGACTGCAGGATGCACAGAGTCTGGGTAAATGGGGAGACTGCAGGATGCAAAGAGACAGGGCACACAGAGAGACTGCAGGAGGCATTATAGTCTGGGCACACGGAGAGACTGCAGTGTGCAGAGAGAAAGGGCACATGGAGAGACTGTAGGGAGCATTATTGTCTGGGAAACGGGGCGACTGCAGGGTGCATTACAGTCTGGGCACACGGGGAGACTGCAGGGTGCGTAGTGACTGGGTACACGGGGAGACTACAGGATGCAAAGAGTGAGCACAAGGGAACACTGCAGGGTGCATTATAGTCTGGGTACACGGGGACACTGCAGGGTGCAAAGAGACAGGGCACAAGGGGAGACTGTAGCGTGTATTATCGTCAGGGCACACGGAGAGACTCAGGGTGCATTATCGTCTGGCCACAGGGAGACTGCAGTATGCAGAGAGACAGGGTACAAGTGGACACTGCAGGGTGCATTATCGTCTGGACACATGGGGAGACTGCAGGGTGCATTACAGTTTGGGCACATGGGGAGACTGCAGGGTGCAGAGAGTCTGGGTACACGGGGAGACTGCAGGGTGTATTATCGTCAGGGCACACGGAGAGACTCAGGGTGCATTATCATCTGGACACACGGGGAGACTGCAGGGTGCAGAGAGTCTGGGTACACGGGGAGACTGCAGGGTGAAAAGAGACAGGGCACACGGGGAGACTGCAGTATGCAGAGAGACAGGGCACATGGGGAGACTGTAGGGAGCAATATTGTCTGGGAACACGGGGAGACTGCAGGGTGCATTATAGTCTGGGCACACAGGGAGACTTAAGGGTGCATTATCGTCTGGGCACACAGGGAGACTGCAGGGTGCAGAGAGACAAGGCACACAGAGAGACTGCAGGATGCACTATCGTCTGGGCATACAGGGAGACTGCAGGGTGCAGAGAGACAAGGCACACAGAGAGACTGCAGGATGCATTATAGTCTGGGCATACAGGGAGACTGCAGGGTGCATTATCGTCTGGGCACACGGGGAGACTGCAGGGTGCATTACAGTCTGGGCACACGGGGAGACTGCAGGGTGCGTAGTGACTGGGTACACGGGGAGACTACAGGATGCAAAGAGTGAGCACAAGGGAACACTGCAGGGTGCATTATAGTCTGGGTACACGGAGAGACAGCAGGGTGCAAAGAAACTGGGCACATGGGGAGACTGCAGGGTGCAGAGAGTCTGGGTACACGGGGAGACTGCAGGGTGCAGAGAGTCTGGGTACACGGGGAGGCTGCAGGATGCAAAGAAACTGGGCACACGGGGAGACTGCAGTATGCAGAGAGACAGGGCACATGGGGAGACTGTAGGGAGCAATATTGTCTGGGCACACGGAGACTGCAGAGAGACAGGGCACACAGGGAGACTGCAGGATGCATTATAGTCTGGGCACATGGAGACGCTGCAGGGTGCATTATTGTCTGAGCATACGGGGAGACGGCAGGGTGCATTATCGTCTGGGCACACAGGGAGACTGCAGGGTGCATTATTGTCTGGGCACACAGGGAGACTGCAGGATGCACAGAGTCTGGGTAAACGGGGAGACTGCAGGATGCAAAGAGACAGGGCACACAGAGAGTCTGCAGGATGCAGAGAGTCTGGGTAAACGGGGAGACTGCAGGATGCAAAGAGACAGGGCACACAGAGAGACTGCAGGATGCATTATAGTCTGGGCACACAGGGAGACTGCAGGATGCAGAGAGACAGGGCACATGGGGAGACTGTAGCGTGTATTATCGTCAGGGCACACGGAGAGACAGCAGGATGCAAAGAGACAGGGCACAAGTGGACACTGCAGGGTGCATTATCGTCTGAACATACGGGGAGACTGCAGGGTGTATTATAGTCTGGGCACACAGGGAGACTGCAGGGTGCAGAGAGTCTGGGTACACGGGGAGGCTGCAGGATGCAAAAAAACTGGGCACACGGGGAGACTGCAGTATGCAGAGAGACAGGGCACATGGAGAGACTGTAGGGAGCAATATTGTCTGGGAACACGGGGAGACTGCAGGGTGTATTATAGTCTGGGCACACGGGGAGACTGCAGGATGCAAAGAGACAGGGCACAAGTGGACACTGCAGGGTGCATTATCGTCTGGACACACAGGGAGACTTTGTACACGGGGTGACTGCAGGGTGCATTATACTGTGGGCACCCAGGGAGACTGCAGGGTGCAGAGAAACAGGGCACATGGGGAGACTGCAGGATGCAGAGAGTCTCGGTACACGAGGACACTGCAAGGTGCATTATTGTCTGAGCATATGGGGAGACTGCAGGATGCAAAGAGACAGGGCACACAGAGAGATTGCAGGATGCATTATCGTCTGCGCACACGTGGAGACTGCAGTGTGCAGAGAGACAGGGCACATGGAGAGACTCTAGGGAGCATTATTGGCTGGGAAACGGGGAGACTGCAGGGTGCATTACAGTCTGGGCAGACGGGGAGACTGCAGGGTGCATTACAGTCTGGGCAGACGGGGAGACTGCAGGACGCAAAGAGACAGGGCACACGGGGAGACTGCAGGATGCAGAGAGTCTGGGTAAACGGGGAGACTGCAGGATGCAAAGAGACAGGGCACACAGAGAGACTGCAGGATGCATTATCGTCTGGGCACACAGAGAGACTGCAGGATGCAGAGAGACAGGGCACATGGAGAGACTGTAGGGAGCATTATTGTCTGGGAAACGGGGCGACTGCAGGGTGCATTATCGTCTGGGCACACGGGGAGACTGCAGAGTGCATAGTGACTGGGTACATGGGGAGACTACAGGATGCAAAGAGTGAGCACAAGGGAACACTGCAGGGTGCATTATAGTCTGGGCACACGGGGACACTGCAGGGTGCAAAGAGACAGGGCACAAGGGGAGACTGTAGCGTGTATTATCGTCAGGGCACACGGAGAGACTCAGGGTGCATTATCGTCTGGCCACAGGGAGACTGCAGTATGCAGAGAGACAGGGTACAAGTGGACACTGCAGGGTGCATTATCGTCTGGACACATGGGGAGACTGCAGGGTGCATTACAGTTTGGGCACATGGGGAGACTGCAGGGTGCAGAGAGTCTGGGTACACGGGGAGACTGCAGGGTGTATTATCGTCAGGGCACACGGAGAGACTCAGGGTGCATTATCATCTGGACACACGGGGAGACTGCAGGGTGCAGAGAGTCTGGGTACACGGGGAGACTGCAGGGTGTATTATCGTCAGGGCACACAGAGAGACTGCAGGGTGAAAAGAGACAGGGCACACGGGGAGACTGCAGTATGCAGAGAGACAGGGCACATGGGGAGACTGTAGGGAGCAATATTGTCTGGGCACACAGGGAGACTGCAGGATGCACAGAGTCTGGGTAAATGGGGAGACTGCAGGATGCAAAGAGACAGGGCACACAGAGAGACTGCAGGAGGCATTATAGTCTGGGCACACGGAGAGACTGCAGTGTGCAGAGAGAAAGGGCACATGGAGAGACTGTAGGGAGCATTATTGTCTGGGAAACGGGGCGACTGCAGGGTGCATTACAGTCTGGGCAGACGGGGACACTGCAGGGTGCATTATCATCTGAGCATACGGGGAGACTGCAGGGTGCATTACAGTCTGGGCACACGGGGAGACTGCAGGGTGCGTAGTGACTGGGTACACGGGGAGACTACAGGATGCAAAGAGTGAGCACAAGGGAACACTGCAGGGTGCATTATAGTCTGGGTACACGGGGACACTGCAGGGTGCAAAGAGACAGGGCACAAGGGGAGACTGTAGGGTGTATTATCGTCTGGGCACAGGGAGAGACAGCAGGGTGCATTATAGTGTGGTCACCCAGGGAGACTGCAGGGTGCAAAGAGACTGGGCACACAGGGAGACTGCAGGGTGCAGAAAGTCTGGGTACACGGGGAGACTGCAGGGTGCAGAGAGTCTGGGCACAAGGGGACACTGCAGGGCGCATTATCGTCTGAACATATGGGGAGACTGCAGGGTGTATTATAGTCTGGGTACACGGGGAGACTGCAGGGTGCAGAGAGTCTGGGTACACGGGGAGACTGCAGGATGCAAAGAAACTGGGCACACAGGGAGACTGCAGTATGCAGAGAGACAGGGCACACAGGGAGACTGCAGGATGCATTATAGTCTGGGCACATGGAGACGCTGCAGGGTGCATTATTGTCTGAGCATACGGGGAGACTGCAGGGTGCATTATTGTCTGGGCACACAGGGAGACTGCAGGATGCACAGAGTCTGGGTAAATGGGGAGACTGCAGGATGCAAAGAGACAGGGCACACAGAGAGACTGCAGGAGGCATTATAGTCTGGGCACACGGAGAGACTGCAGTGTGCAGAGAGAAAGGGCACATGGAGAGACTGTAGGGAGCATTATTGTCTGGGAAACGGGGCGACTGCAGGGTGCATTACAGTCTGGGCACACGGGGAGACTGCAGGGTGCGTAGTGACTGGGTACACGGGGAGACTACAGGATGCAAAGAGTGAGCACAAGGGAACACTGCAGGGTGCATTATAGTCTGGGTACACGGGGACACTGCAGGGTGCAAAGAGACAGGGCACAAGGGGAGACTGTAGCGTGTATTATCGTCAGGGCACACGGAGAGACTCAGGGTGCATTATCGTCTGGCCACAGGGAGACTGCAGTATGCAGAGAGACAGGGTACAAGTGGACACTGCAGGGTGCATTATCGTCTGGACACATGGGGAGACTGCAGGGTGCAGAGAGTCTGGGTACACGGGGAGACTGCAGGGTGTATTATCGTCAGGGCACACGGAGAGACTCAGGGTGCATTATCATCTGGACACACGGGGAGACTGCAGGGTGCAGAGAGTCTGGGTACACGGGGAGACTGCAGGGTGAAAAGAGACAGGGCACACGGGGAGACTGCAGTATGCAGAGAGACAGGGCACATGGGGAGACTGTAGGGAGCAATATTGTCTGGGAACACGGGGAGACTGCAGGGTGCATTATAGTCTGGGCACACAGGGAGACTTAAGGGTGCATTATCGTCTGGGCACACAGGGAGACTGCAGGGTGCAGAGAGACAAGGCACACAGAGAGACTGCAGGATGCACTATCGTCTGGGCATACAGGGAGACTGCAGGGTGCAGAGAGACAAGGCACACAGAGAGACTGCAGGATGCATTATAGTCTGGGCATACAGGGAGACTGCAGGGTGCATTATCGTCTGGGCACACGGGGAGACTGCAGGGTGCATTACAGTCTGGGCACACGGGGAGACTGCAGGGTGCGTAGTGACTGGGTACACGGGGAGACTACAGGATGCAAAGAGTGAGCACAAGGGAACACTGCAGGGTGCATTATAGTCTGGGTACACGGAGAGACAGCAGGGTGCAAAGAAACTGGGCACATGGGGAGACTGCAGGGTGCAGAGAGTCTGGGTACACGGGGAGACTGCAGGGTGCAGAGAGTCTGGGTACACGGGGAGGCTGCAGGATGCAAAGAAACTGGGCACACGGGGAGACTGCAGTATGCAGAGAGACAGGGCACATGGGGAGACTGTAGGGAGCAATATTGTCTGGGCACACGGAGACTGCAGAGAGACAGGGCACACAGGGAGACTGCAGGATGCATTATAGTCTGGGCACATGGAGACGCTGCAGGGTGCATTATTGTCTGAGCATACGGGGAGACGGCAGGGTGCATTATCGTCTGGGCACACAGGGAGACTGCAGGGTGCATTATTGTCTGGGCACACAGGGAGACTGCAGGATGCACAGAGTCTGGGTAAACGGGGAGACTGCAGGATGCAAAGAGACAGGGCACACAGAGAGTCTGCAGGATGCAGAGAGTCTGGGTAAACGGGGAGACTGCAGGATGCAAAGAGACAGGGCACACAGAGAGACTGCAGGATGCATTATAGTCTGGGCACACAGGGAGACTGCAGGATGCAGAGAGACAGGGCACATGGGGAGACTGTAGCGTGTATTATCGTCAGGGCACACGGAGAGACAGCAGGATGCAAAGAGACAGGGCACAAGTGGACACTGCAGGGTGCATTATCGTCTGAACATACGGGGAGACTGCAGGGTGTATTATAGTCTGGGCACACAGGGAGACTGCAGGGTGCAGAGAGTCTGGGTACACGGGGAGGCTGCAGGGTGCAGAGAGTCTGGGTACACGGGGAGGCTGCAGGATGCAAAAAAACTGGGCACACGGGGAGACTGCAGTATGCAGAGAGACAGGGCACATGGAGAGACTGTAGGGAGCAATATTGTCTGGGAACACGGGGAGACTGCAGGGTGTATTATAGTCTGGGCACACGGGGAGACTGCAGGATGCAAAGAGACAGGGCACAAGTGGACACTGCAGGGTGCATTATCGTCTGGACACACAGGGAGACTTTGTACACGGGGTGACTGCAGGGTGCATTATACTGTGGGCACCCAGGGAGACTGCAGGGTGCAGAGAAACAGGGCACATGGGGAGACTGCAGGATGCAGAGAGTCTCGGTACACGAGGACACTGCAAGGTGCATTATTGTCTGAGCATATGGGGAGACTGCAGGATGCAAAGAGACAGGGCACACAGAGAGATTGCAGGATGCATTATCGTCTGCGCACACGTGGAGACTGCAGTGTGCAGAGAGACAGGGCACATGGAGAGACTCTAGGGAGCATTATTGGCTGGGAAACGGGGAGACTGCAGGGTGCATTACAGTCTGGGCAGACGGGGAGACTGCAGGGTGCATTACAGTCTGGGCAGACGGGGAGACTGCAGGACGCAAAGAGACAGGGCACACGGGGAGACTGCAGGATGCAGAGAGTCTGGGTAAACGGGGAGACTGCAGGATGCAAAGAGACAGGGCACACAGAGAGACTGCAGGATGCATTATCGTCTGGGCACACAGAGAGACTGCAGGATGCAGAGAGACAGGGCACATGGAGAGACTGTAGGGAGCATTATTGTCTGGGAAACGGGGCGACTGCAGGGTGCATTATCGTCTGGGCACACGGGGAGACTGCAGAGTGCATAGTGACTGGGTACATGGGGAGACTACAGGATGCAAAGAGTGAGCACAAGGGAACACTGCAGGGTGCATTATAGTCTGGGCACACGGGGACACTGCAGGGTGCAAAGAGACAGGGCACAAGGGGAGACTGTAGCGTGTATTATCGTCAGGGCACACGGAGAGACTCAGGGTGCATTATCGTCTGGCCACAGGGAGACTGCAGTATGCAGAGAGACAGGGTACAAGTGGACACTGCAGGGTGCATTATCGTCTGGACACATGGGGAGACTGCAGGGTGCATTACAGTTTGGGCACATGGGGAGACTGCAGGGTGCAGAGAGTCTGGGTACACGGGGAGACTGCAGGGTGTATTATCGTCAGGGCACACGGAGAGACTCAGGGTGCATTATCATCTGGACACACGGGGAGACTGCAGGGTGCAGAGAGTCTGGGTACACGGGGAGACTGCAGGGTGTATTATCGTCAGGGCACACAGAGAGACTGCAGGGTGAAAAGAGACAGGGCACACGGGGAGACTGCAGTATGCAGAGAGACAGGGCACATGGGGAGACTGTAGGGAGCAATATTGTCTGGGAACACGGGGAGACTGCAGGGTGCATTATAGTCTGGGCACACAGGGAGACTTAAGGGTGCATTATCGTCTGGGCACACAGGGAGACTGCAGGGTGCAGAGAGACAAGGCACACAGAGAGACTGCAGGGTGCATTATCGTCTGGGCACACGGGGAGACTGCAGGGTGCATTATCGTCTGGGCACTCAGGAAGACTGCAGGGTGCACAGAGACAGGGCACACGGGGAGACTGCAGGGTGTAAAGAGACAGGGCACATGGGGAGACTGTCGGGTGTATTATAGTCTGGGCACACGGGGAGTCTGCAGGGTGCAGAGAGACAGGGCACATGGGGAGACTGTCGGGTGTATTATAGTCTGGGCACACGGGGAGTCTGCAGGGTGCAGAGAGACAGGGCACATGGGGAGACTGTCGGGTGTATTATCGTCAGGGCACACGGGGAGACTGCAGGATGCAAAGAGACAAGGCACACAGGATGCAGAGAGTCTGGGTAAACGGGGAGACTGCAGGATGCATTATAGTCTGGGCACACGGGGAGACTGCAGTGTGCAGAAAGACAGGAAACATGGGGAGACTGTAGGGAGCATTATTGTCTGGGCACGGAGCGACTGCAGGATGCATTACAGTCTGGGCACACGGAGACACTGCAGGGTGCATTATCGTCTGAGCATACGGGGAGACTGCAGGGTGCATTATAGTCTGGGCATACAGGGAGACTGCAGGGTGCATTATTGTCTGGGCACACAGGGAGACTGCAGGGTGCGTTATTGTCTGGGCACACGGAGACACTGCAGGGTGCATTATTGTCTGAGCATACGGGGAGACTGCAGGGTGCATTATAGTCTGGGCATACAGGGAGACTGCAGGGTGCATTATTGTCTGGGCACACAGGGAGACTGCAGGGTGCATTATTGTCTGGGCACACAGGGAGACTGCAGGATGCAAACAGACAGGGCACAAGTGGACACTGCAGCGTTCATTATCGTCTGCACATACGGGGAGCCAGCAGGGTGCAAGGAGACTTTGTACACGGGGCGACTGAAGGGTGAAAGGAGACTGGGCACACGGGGAGACTGCAGGATGCAACGAGACTGGGCACACAGGGAGACTGCAGGGTGCAGAGAGTCTGGGCACACAGGGAGACTGCAGGGTGCAGAGAGTCTGGGTACACGGGGAGACTGCAGGGTGCAGAGAGTCTGGGTACACTGGGAGACTGCAGGGTGCAGAGAGACAGGGCACACGGGGACACTGCAGGATGCAAAGAGACAGGGCACAAGGGGACACTGCAGGGCGCATTATCGTCTGAACATACGGGGAGACTGCAGGGTGTATTATAGTCTGGGCACACAGGGAGACTGCAGGGTGCAGAGAGTCTGGGTACACGGGGAGACTGCAGGGTGCAGAGAGACAGGGCACCTGAGGAAACTGCAGGGTGTATTATCGTCTGGGCACATGGAGAGACTCATGTGCATTATCGTCTGGGTACTCGGGGAGACTGCAGGGTGCACAGAGACAGGGCACACAGAGAGTCTGCAGGATGCAGAGAGACAGGGTACACGGGGAGACTGTCGGGTGTATTATCGTCTGGGCACATGGAGAGACTCATGTGCATTATCGTCTGGGTACTCGGGGAGACTGCAGGGTGTGTAGAGACAGGGCACACAGAGAGTCTGCAGGATGCAGAGAGACAGGGCACACGGGGAGACTGCAGTATGCAGAGAGTCTGGGTAAACGGGGAGAGTGCAGGATGCAAAGAGACAGGGCACACAGAGAGTCTGCAGGATGCATTATCGTCTGGGCACACGTGGAGACTGCAGTGTGCAGAGAGACAGGGCACATGGAGAGACTGTAGGGAGCATTATTGTCTGAGCACGGGGCGACTGCAGAATGCATTACAGTCTGGGCACACGGAGACACTGCAGGGTGCATTATCGTCTGAGCATACGGGGAGACTGCAGGGTGCATTATCGTCTGGGCACACGGGGAGACTGCAGGGTGCATTATCGTCTGGGCACACCGGGAGACTGCAGGGTGCACAGAGACAGGGCACACGGGGAGACTGCAGGGTGCATTATCGTCTGGGCACTCAGGAAGACTGCAGGATGCAAAGAGACAAGGCACACAGAGAGTCTGCAGGATGCAGAGAGTCTGGGTAAACGGGGAGACTGCAGGGTGCACAGAGACAGGGCACACAGAGAGTCTGCAGGATGCAGAGAGACAGGGTACACGGGGAGACTGTCGGGTGTATTATCGTCTGGGCACATGGAGAGACTCATGTGCATTATCGTCTGGGTACTCGGGGAGACTGCAGGGTGTGTAGAGACAGGGCACACAGAGAGTCTGCAGGATGCAGAGAGACAGGGCACACGGGGAGACTGCAGTATGCAGAGAGTCTGGGTAAACGGGGAGAGTGCAGGATGCAAAGAGACAGGGCACACAGAGAGTCTGCAGGATGCATTATCGTCTGGGCACACGTGGAGACTGCAGTGTGCAGAGAGACAGGGCACATGGAGAGACTGTAGGGAGCATTATTGTCTGAGCACGGGGCGACTGCAGAATGCATTACAGTCTGGGCACACGGAGACACTGCAGGGTGCATTATCGTCTGAGCATACGGGGAGACTGCAGGGTGCATTATCGTCTGGGCACACGGGGAGACTGCAGGGTGCATTATCGTCTGGGCACACCGGGAGACTGCAGGGTGCACAGAGACAGGGCACACGGGGAGACTGCAGGGTGTATTATCGTCAGGGCACACAGAGAGACTGCAGGATGTATTATCATCTGGGCACACTGGGAGACTGCAGGGTGTAAAGAGACAGGGCACATGGGGAGACTGTCGGGTGTATTATCGTCAGGGCACACGGGGAGACTGCAGCATGCATTATCGTCTGGGCACACAGGGAGACTGCAGGATGCAAAGAGACAAGGCACACAGAGAGTCTGCAGGATGCAGAGAGTCTGGGTAAACGGGGAGACTGCAGGATGCAAAGAGACAGGGCACACAGAGAGACTGCAGGATGCATTATCGTCTGAGCATATGGGGAGACTGCAGGGTGCATTATAGTCTGGGTACTCAGGGAGACAGCAGGGAGCAAAGAGACTGGGCACAAGGGGACACTGCAGGGTGCAGAGAGTCTGGGTACACGGGGAGACTGCAGGGTGCAGAGAGACAGGGCACAAGGGGACTGCAGGATGCAGAGAGTCTGGGTAAACGGGGAGACTGCAGTGTGTATTATCGTCTGGGCACACAGGGAGACTGCAGGATGCAAAGAGACAGGGCACACAGAGAGACTGCAGGATGCATTATCGTCTGGGCACACGTGGAGACTGCAGTGTGCAGAGAGACAGGGCACATGGAGAGACTGTAGGGAGCATTATTGTCTGGGAAACGGGGCGACTGCAGGGTGCATTACAGTCTGGGCAGACGAGGAGACTGCAGGGTGCATTATCATCTGAGCATATGGGGAGACTGCAGGGTGCATTATCGTCTGGGCACACGGGGAGACTGCAGAGTGCGTAGTGACTGGGTACACGGGGAGACTACAGGATGCAAAGAGTGAGCACAAGGGAACACTGCAGGGTGCATTATAGTCTGGGTACACGGGGACACTGCAGGGTGCAAAGAGACAGGGCACAAGGGGAGACTGTAGCGTGTATTATCGTCAGGGCACACGGAGAGACTCAGGGTGCATTATCGTCTGGCCACAGGGAGACTGCAGTATGCAGAGAGACAGGGTACAAGTGGACACTGCAGGGTGCATTATCGTCTGGACACATGGGGAGACTGCAGGGTGCATTACAGTTTGGGCACATGGGGAGACTGCAGGGTGCAGAGAGTCTGGGTACACGGGGAGACTGCAGGGTGTATTATCGTCAGGGCACACGGAGAGACTCAGGGTGCATTATCATCTGGACACACGGGGAGACTGCAGGGTGCAGAGAGTCTGGGTACACGGGGAGACTGCAGGGTGAAAAGAGACAGGGCACACGGGGAGACTGCAGTATGCAGAGAGACAGGGCACATGGGGAGACTGTAGGGAGCAATATTGTCTGGGAACACGGGGAGACTGCAGGGTGCATTATAGTCTGGGCACACAGGGAGACTTAAGGGTGCATTATCGTCTGGGCACACAGGGAGACTGCAGGGTGCAGAGAGACAAGGCACACAGAGAGACTGCAGGATGCACTATCGTCTGGGCATACAGGGAGACTGCAGGGTGCAGAGAGACAAGGCACACAGAGAGACTGCAGGATGCATTATAGTCTGGGCATACAGGGAGACTGCAGGGTGCATTATCGTCTGGGCACACGGGGAGACTGCAGGGTGCATTATCGTCTGGGCACTCAGGAAGACTGCAGGGTGTATTATAGTCTGGGCACACAGAGAGACTGCAGGGTGAAAAGAGACAGGGCACACGGGGAGACTGCAGTATGCAGAGAGACAGGGCACATGGGGAGACTGTAGGGAGCAATATTGTCTGGGAACACGGGGAGACTGCAGGGTGCATTATAGTCTGGGCACACAGGGTGACTTAAGGGTGCATTATCGTCTGGGCACACAGGGAGACTGCAGGGTGCAGAGAGACAAGGCACACAGAGAGTCTGCAGGATGCAGAGAGACAGGGCACACGGGGAGACTGCAGTATGCAGAGAGTCTGGGTAAACGGGGAGAGTGCAGGATGCAAAGAGACAGGGCACACAGAGAGTCTGCAGGATGCATTATCGTCTGGGCATACAGGGAGACTGCAGGGTGCAGAGAGACAAGGCACACAGAGAGACTGCAGGATGCATTATAGTCTGGGCATACAGGGAGACTGCAGGGTGCATTATCGTCTGGGCACACGGGGAGACTGCAGGGTGCATTACAGTCTGGGCACACGGGGAGACTGCAGGGTGCGTAGTGACTGGGTACACGGGGAGACTACAGGATGCAAAGAGTGAGCACAAGGGAACACTGCAGGGTGCATTATAGTCTGGGTACTCGGGGAGACTGCAGGGTGCATTATAGTGTGGTCACCCAGGGAGACTGCAGGGTGCAGAGAGACAGGGCACATGGGGAGACTGTAGGGTGTATTATCGTCTGGGCACAGGGAGAGACAGCAGGGTGCATTATAGTCTGGGTACACGGGGAGACTACAGGATGCAAAGAGACAGGGCACAAGTGGACACTGCAGGGTGCATTATCGTCTGAACATACGGGGAGACTGCAGGGTGTATTATAGTCTGGGCACACAGGGAGACTGCAGGGTGCAGAGAGTCTGGGTACACGGGGAGGCTGCAGGATGCAAAGAAACTGGGCACACGGGGAGACTGCAGTATGCAGAGAGACAGGGCACATTGAGAGACTGTAGGGAGCAATATTGTCTGGGAACACGGGGAGACTTCAGGGTGTATTATAGTCTGGGCACACAGGGAGACTGCAGGATGCAGAGACAGGGCACAAGTGGACACTGCAGGGTGCATTATCGTCTGGACACATAGGGAGACTTTGTACACGGGGAGACTGCAGGGTGCATTATACTGTGGGCACCCAGGGAGACTGCAGGGTGCAGAGAAACAGGGCACATGGGGAGACTGCAGGGTGCAGAGAGACAGGGCACATGGGGACACTGCAGGGCGCAGAGAGTCTGGGTACACGGGGAGACTGCAGGGTGCAGAGAGTCTGGGTACACGGGGAGACTGCAGAGAGACAGGGCACACAGGGAGACTGCAGGATGCATTATAGTCTGGGCACACGGAGACGCTGCAGGGTGCATTATCGTCTGAGCATACGGGGAGACTGCAGGGTGCATTACAATCTGGGCACACGGGGAGACTGCAGGGTGCGTAGTGACTGGGTACATGGGGAGACTACAGGATGCAAAGAGTGAGCACAAGGGAACACTGCAGGGTGCATTATAGTCTGGGAACACGGAGAGACAGCAGGGTGCAAAGAGACTGGGCACACAGGGAGACTGCAGGGTGCAGAAAGTCTGGGTACACGGGGAGACTGCAGGGTGCAGAGAGTCTGGGCACAAGGGGACACTGCAGGGCGCATTATCGTCTGAACATATGGGGAGACTGCAGGGTGTATTATAGTCTGGGTACACGGGGAGACTGCAGGGTGCAGAGAGTCTGGGTACACGGGGAGACTGCAGTATGCAGAGAGACAGGGCACACAGGGAGACTGCAGGATGCATTATAGTCTGGGCACATGGAGACGCTGCAGGGTGCATTATTGTCTGAGCATACGGGGAGACTGCAGGGTGCATTATTGTCTGGGCACACAGGGAGACTGCAGGGTGCAAAGAGACAGGGCACAAGGGGAGACTGTAGCGTGTATTATCGTCAGGGCACACGGAGAGACTCAGGGTGCATTATCGTCTGGCCACAGGGAGACTGCAGTATGCAGAGAGACAGGGTACAAGTGGACACTGCAGGGTGCATTATCGTCTGGACACATGGGGAGACTGCAGGGTGCATTACAGTTTGGGCACATGGGGAGACTGCAGGGTGCAGAGAGTCTGGGTACACGGGGAGACTGCAGGGTGTATTATCGTCAGGGCACACGGAGAGACTCAGGGTGCATTATCATCTGGACACACGGGGAGACTGCAGGGTGCAGAGAGTCTGGGTACACGGGGAGACTGCAGGGTGAAAAGAGACAGGGCACACGGGGAGACTGCAGTATGCAGAGAGACAGGGCACATGGGGAGACTGTAGGGAGCAATATTGTCTGGGAACACGGGGAGACTGCAGGGTGCATTATAGTCTGGGCACACAGGGAGACTTAAGGGTGCATTATCGTCTGGGCACACAGGGAGACTGCAGGGTGCAGAGAGACAAGGCACACAGAGAGACTGCAGGATGCACTATCGTCTGGGCATACAGGGAGACTGCAGGGTGCAGAGAGACAAGGCACACAGAGAGACTGCAGGATGCATTATAGTCTGGGCATACAGGGAGACTGCAGGGTGCATTATCGTCTGGGCACACGGGGAGACTGCAGGGTGCATTATCGTCTGGGCACTCAGGAAGACTGCAGGATGCAAAGAGACAAGGCACACAGAGAGTCTGCAGGATGCAGAGAGTCTGGGTAAACGGGGAGACTGCAGGGTGCACAGAGACAGGGCACACAGAGAGTCTGCAGGATGCAGAGAGACAGGGTACACGGGGAGACTGTCGGGTGTATTATCGTCTGGGCACATGGAGAGACTCATGTGCATTATCGTCTGGGTACTCGGGGAGACTGCAGGGTGTGTAGAGACAGGGCACACAGAGAGTCTGCAGGATGCAGAGAGACAGGGCACACGGGGAGACTGCAGTATGCAGAGAGTCTGGGTAAACGGGGAGAGTGCAGGATGCAAAGAGACAGGGCACACAGAGAGTCTGCAGGATGCATTATCGTCTGGGCACACGTGGAGACTGCAGTGTGCAGAGAGACAGGGCACATGGAGAGACTGTAGGGAGCATTATTGTCTGAGCACGGGGCGACTGCAGAATGCATTACAGTCTGGGCACACGGAGACACTGCAGGGTGCATTATCGTCTGAGCATACGGGGAGACTGCAGGGTGCATTATCGTCTGGGCACACGGGGAGACTGCAGGGTGCATTATCGTCTGGGCACACCGGGAGACTGCAGGGTGCACAGAGACAGGGCACACGGGGAGACTGCAGGGTGTATTATCGTCAGGGCACACAGAGAGACTGCAGGATGTATTATCATCTGGGCACACTGGGAGACTGCAGGGTGTAAAGAGACAGGGCACATGGGGAGACTGTCGGGTGTATTATCGTCAGGGCACACGGGGAGACTGCAGGGTGCAGAGAGTCTGGGTACACGGGGAGACTGCAGTATGCAGAGAGACAGGGCACACAGGGAGACTGCAGGATGCATTATAGTCTGGGCACATGGAGACGCTGCAGGGTGCATTATTGTCTGAGCATACGGGGAGACTGCAGGGTGCATTATTGTCTGGGCACACAGGGAGACTGCAGGGTGCAAAGAGACAGGGCACAAGGGGAGACTGTAGCGTGTATTATCGTCAGGGCACACGGAGAGACTCAGGGTGCATTATCGTCTGGCCACAGGGAGACTGCAGTATGCAGAGAGACAGGGTACAAGTGGACACTGCAGGGTGCATTATCGTCTGGACACATGGGGAGACTGCAGGGTGCATTACAGTTTGGGCACATGGGGAGACTGCAGGGTGCAGAGAGTCTGGGTACACGGGGAGACTGCAGGGTGTATTATCGTCAGGGCACACGGAGAGACTCAGGGTGCATTATCATCTGGACACACGGGGAGACTGCAGGGTGCAGAGAGTCTGGGTACACGGGGAGACTGCAGGGTGAAAAGAGACAGGGCACACGGGGAGACTGCAGTATGCAGAGAGACAGGGCACATGGGGAGACTGTAGGGAGCAATATTGTCTGGGAACACGGGGAGACTGCAGGGTGCATTATAGTCTGGGCACACAGGGAGACTTAAGGGTGCATTATCGTCTGGGCACACAGGGAGACTGCAGGGTGCAGAGAGACAAGGCACACAGAGAGACTGCAGGATGCACTATCGTCTGGGCATACAGGGAGACTGCAGGGTGCAGAGAGACAAGGCACACAGAGAGACTGCAGGATGCATTATAGTCTGGGCATACAGGGAGACTGCAGGGTGCATTATCGTCTGGGCACACGGGGAGACTGCAGGGTGCATTATCGTCTGGGCACTCAGGAAGACTGCAGGATGCAAAGAGACAAGGCACACAGAGAGTCTGCAGGATGCAGAGAGTCTGGGTAAACGGGGAGACTGCAGGGTGCACAGAGACAGGGCACACAGAGAGTCTGCAGGATGCAGAGAGACAGGGTACACGGGGAGACTGTCGGGTGTATTATCGTCTGGGCACATGGAGAGACTCATGTGCATTATCGTCTGGGTACTCGGGGAGACTGCAGGGTGTGTAGAGACAGGGCACACAGAGAGTCTGCAGGATGCAGAGAGACAGGGCACACGGGGAGACTGCAGTATGCAGAGAGTCTGGGTAAACGGGGAGAGTGCAGGATGCAAAGAGACAGGGCACACAGAGAGTCTGCAGGATGCATTATCGTCTGGGCACACGTGGAGACTGCAGTGTGCAGAGAGACAGGGCACATGGAGAGACTGTAGGGAGCATTATTGTCTGAGCACGGGGCGACTGCAGAATGCATTACAGTCTGGGCACACGGAGACACTGCAGGGTGCATTATCGTCTGAGCATACGGGGAGACTGCAGGGTGCATTATCGTCTGGGCACACGGGGAGACTGCAGGGTGCATTATCGTCTGGGCACACCGGGAGACTGCAGGGTGCACAGAGACAGGGCACACGGGGAGACTGCAGGGTGTATTATCGTCAGGGCACACAGAGAGACTGCAGGATGTATTATCATCTGGGCACACTGGGAGACTGCAGGGTGTAAAGAGACAGGGCACATGGGGAGACTGTCGGGTGTATTATCGTCAGGGCACACGGGGAGACTGCAGCATGCATTATCGTCTGGGCACACAGGGAGACTGCAGGATGCAAAGAGACAAGGCACACAGAGAGTCTGCAGGATGCAGAGAGTCTGGGTAAACGGGGAGACTGCAGGATGCAAAGAGACAGGGCACACAGAGAGACTGCAGGATGCAGAGAGTCTGGGTAAACGGGGAGACTGCAGGATGCAAAGAGACAGGGCACACAGAGAGACTGCAGGATGCATTATCGTCTGAGCATATGGGGAGACTGCAGGGTGCATTATAGTCTGGGTACTCAGGGAGACAGCAGGGAGCAAAGAGACTGGGCACAAGGGGACACTGCAGGGTGCAGAGAGTCTGGGTACACGGGGAGACTGCAGGGTGCAGAGAGACAGGGCACAAGGGGACTGCAGGATGCAGAGAGTCTGGGTAAACGGGGAGACTGCAGTGTGTATTATCGTCTGGGCACACAGGGAGACTGCAGGATGCAAAGAGACAGGGCACACAGAGAGACTGCAGGATGCATTATCGTCTGGGCACACGTGGAGACTGCAGTGTGCAGAGAGACAGGGCACATGGAGAGACTGTAGGGAGCATTATTGTCTGGGAAACGGGGCGACTGCAGGGTGCATTACAGTCTGGGCAGATGAGGAGACTGCAGGGTGCATTATCATCTGAGCATATGGGGAGACTGCAGGGTGCATTATCGTCTGGGCACACGGGGAGACTGCAGAGTGCGTAGTGACTGGGTACACGGGGAGACTACAGGATGCAAAGAGTGAGCACAAGGGAACACTGCAGGGTGCATTATAGTCTGGGTACACGGGGACACTGCAGGGTGCAAAGAGACAGGGCACAAGGGGAGACTGTAGCGTGTATTATCGTCAGGGCACACGGAGAGACTCAGGGTGCATTATCGTCTGGCCACAGGGAGACTGCAGTATGCAGAGAGACAGGGTACAAGTGGACACTGCAGGGTGCATTATCGTCTGGACACATGGGGAGACTGCAGGGTGCATTACAGTTTGGGCACATGGGGAGACTGCAGGGTGCAGAGAGTCTGGGTACACGGGGAGACTGCAGGGTGTATTATCGTCAGGGCACACGGAGAGACTCAGGGTGCATTATCATCTGGACACACGGGGAGACTGCAGGGTGCAGAGAGTCTGGGTACACGGGGAGACTGCAGGGTGAAAAGAGACAGGGCACACGGGGAGACTGCAGTATGCAGAGAGACAGGGCACATGGGGAGACTGTAGGGAGCAATATTGTCTGGGAACACGGGGAGACTGCAGGGTGCATTATAGTCTGGGCACACAGGGAGACTTAAGGGTGCATTATCGTCTGGGCACACAGGGAGACTGCAGGGTGCAGAGAGACAAGGCACACAGAGAGACTGCAGGATGCACTATCGTCTGGGCATACAGGGAGACTGCAGGGTGCAGAGAGACAAGGCACACAGAGAGACTGCAGGATGCATTATAGTCTGGGCATACAGGGAGACTGCAGGGTGCATTATCGTCTGGGCACACGGGGAGACTGCAGGGTGCATTATCGTCTGGGCACTCAGGAAGACTGCAGGGTGTATTATAGTCTGGGCACACAGAGAGACTGCAGGGTGAAAAGAGACAGGGCACACGGGGAGACTGCAGTATGCAGAGAGACAGGGCACATGGGGAGACTGTAGGGAGCAATATTGTCTGGGAACACGGGGAGACTGCAGGGTGCATTATAGTCTGGGCACACAGGGTGACTTAAGGGTGCATTATCGTCTGGGCACACAGGGAGACTGCAGGGTGCAGAGAGACAAGGCACACAGAGAGTCTGCAGGATGCAGAGAGACAGGGCACACGGGGAGACTGCAGTATGCAGAGAGTCTGGGTAAACGGGGAGAGTGCAGGATGCAAAGAGACAGGGCACACAGAGAGTCTGAAGGATGCATTATCGTCTGGGCATACAGGGAGACTGCAGGGTGCAGAGAGACAAGGCACACAGAGAGACTGCAGGATGCATTATAGTCTGGGCATACAGGGAGACTGCAGGGTGCATTATCGTCTGGGCACACGGGGAGACTGCAGGGTGCATTACAGTCTGGGCACACGGGGAGACTGCAGGGTGCGTAGTGACTGGGTACACGGGGAGACTACAGGATGCAAAGAGTGAGCACAAGGGAACACTGCAGGGTGCATTATAGTCTGGGTACTCGGGGAGACTGCAGGGTGCATTATAGTGTGGTCACCCAGGGAGACTGCAGGGTGCAGAGAGACAGGGCACATGGGGAGACTGTAGGGTGTATTATCGTCTGGGCACAGGGAGAGACAGCAGGGTGCATTATAGTCTGGGTACACGGGGAGACTACAGGATGCAAAGAGACAGGGCACAAGTGGACACTGCAGGGTGCATTATCGTCTGAACATACGGGGAGACTGCAGGGTGTATTATAGTCTGGGCACACAGGGAGACTGCAGGGTGCAGAGAGTCTGGGTACACGGGGAGGCTGCAGGATGCAAAGAAACTGGGCACACGGGGAGACTGCAGTATGCAGAGAGACAGGGCACATTGAGAGACTGTAGGGAGCAATATTGTCTGGGAACACGGGGAGACTTCAGGGTGTATTATAGTCTGGGCACACAGGGAGACTGCAGGATGCAGAGACAGGGCACAAGTGGACACTGCAGGGTGCATTATCGTCTGGACACATAGGGAGACTTTGTACACGGGGAGACTGCAGGGTGAATTATACTGTGGGCACCCAGGGAGACTGCAGGGTGCAGAGAAACAGGGCACATGGGGAGACTGCAGGGTGCAGAGAGACAGGGCACATGGGGACACTGCAGGGCGCAGAGAGTCTGGGTACACGGGGAGACTGCAGGGTGCAGAGAGTCTGGGTACACGGGGAGACTGCAGAGAGACAGGGCACACAGGGAGACTGCAGGATGCATTATAGTCTGGGCACACGGAGACGCTGCAGGGTGCATTATCGTCTGAGCATACGGGGAGACTGCAGGGTGCATTACAATCTGGGCACACGGGGAGACTGCAGGGTGCGTAGTGACTGGGTACATGGGGAGACTACAGGATGCAAAGAGTGAGCACAAGGGAACACTGCAGGGTGCATTATAGTCTGGGAACACGGAGAGACAGCAGGGTGCAAAGAGACTGGGCACACAGGGAGACTGCAGGGTGCAGAAAGTCTGGGTACACGGGGAGACTGCAGGGTGCAGAGAGTCTGGGCACAAGGGGACACTGCAGGGCGCATTATCGTCTGAACATATGGGGAGACTGCAGGGTGTATTATAGTCTGGGTACACGGGGAGACTGCAGGGTGCAGAGAGTCTGGGTACACGGGGAGACTGCAGTATGCAGAGAGACAGGGCACACAGGGAGACTGCAGGATGCATTATAGTCTGGGCACATGGAGACGCTGCAGGGTGCATTATTGTCTGAGCATACGGGGAGACTGCAGGGTGCATTATTGTCTGGGCACACAGGGAGACTGCAGGATGCACAGAGTCTGGGTAAATGGGGAGACTGCAGGATGCAAAGAGACAGGGCACACAGAGAGACTGCAGGAGGCATTATAGTCTGGGCACACGGAGAGACTGCAGTGTGCAGAGAGAAAGGGCACATGGAGAGACTGTAGGGAGCATTATTGTCTGGGAAACGGGGCGACTGCAGGGTGCATTACAGTCTGGGCACACGGGGAGACTGCAGGGTGCGTAGTGACTGGGTACACGGGGAGACTACAGGATGCAAAGAGTGAGCACAAGGGAACACTGCAGGGTGCATTATAGTCTGGGTACACGGGGACACTGCAGGGTGCAAAGAGACAGGGCACAAGGGGAGACTGTAGCGTGTATTATCGTCAGGGCACACGGAGAGACTCAGGGTGCATTATCGTCTGGCCACAGGGAGACTGCAGTATGCAGAGAGACAGGGTACAAGTGGACACTGCAGGGTGCATTATCGTCTGAGCATACGGGGAGACTGCAGGGTGCATTATCGTCTGGGCACACGGGGAGACTGCAGGGTGCATTATCGTCTGGGCACACCGGGAGACTGCAGGGTGCACAGAGACAGGGCACACGGGGAGACTGCAGGGTGTATTATCGTCAGGGCACACAGAGAGACTGCAGGATGTATTATCATCTGGGCACACTGGGAGACTGCAGGGTGTAAAGAGACAGGGCACACGGGGAGTCTGCAGGGTGCAGAGAGACAGGGCACATGGGGAGACTGTCGGGTGTATTATCGTCAGGGCACACGGGGAGACTGCAGCATGCATTATCGTCTGGGCACACAGGGAGACTGCAGGATGCAAAGAGACAGGGCACACGGGGAGACTGCAGCATGCATTATCGTCTGGGCACACAGGGAGACTGCAGGATGCAAAGAGACAGGGCACACGGGGAGACTGCAGCATGCATTATCGTCTGGGCACACAGGGAGACTGCAGGATGCAAAGAGACAAGGCACACAGAGAGTCTGCAGGATGCAGAGAGTCTGGGTAAACGGGGAGACTGCAGGATGCAAAGAGACAGGGCACACAGAGAGACTGCAGGATGCAGAGAGTCTGGGTAAACGGGGAGACTGCAGGATGCAAAGAGACAGGGCACACAGAGAGACTGCAGGATGCATTATCGTCTGAGCATATGGGGAGACTGCAGGGTGCATTATAGTCTGGGTACTCAGGGAGACAGCAGGGAGCAAAGAGACTGGGCACAAGGGGACACTGCAGGGTGCAGAGAGTCTGGGTACACGGGGAGACTGCAGGGTGCAGAGAGACAGGGCACAAGGGGACTGCAGGATGCAGAGAGTCTGGGTAAACGGGGAGACTGCAGTGTGTATTATCGTCTGGGCACACAGGGAGACTGCAGGATGCAAAGAGACAGGGCACACAGAGAGACTGCAGGATGCATTATCGTCTGGGCACACGTGGAGACTGCAGTGTGCAGAGAGACAGGGCACATGGAGAGACTGTAGGGAGCATTATTGTCTGGGAAACGGGGCGACTGCAGGGTGCATTACAGTCTGGGCAGACGAGGAGACTGCAGGGTGCATTATCATCTGAGCATATGGGGAGACTGCAGGGTGCATTATCGTCTGGGCACACGGGGAGACTGCAGAGTGCATAGTGACTGGGTACACGGGGAGACTACAGGATGCAAAGAGTGAGCACAAGGGAACACTGCAGGGTGCATTATAGTCTGGGTACACGGGGAGACTGCAGGGTGCATTATAGTCTGGGTGCTCGGGGAGACTGCAGGGTGCATTATAGACTGGGTACACGGGGACACTGCAGGTTGCATTATCGTCTGGGCACATGGGGAGACTGTCGGGTGTATTATCGTCTGGGCACACTGGGAGACTGCAGTATGCAGAGAGACAGGGCACATGAGGAAACTGCAGGGTGTATTATCGTCTGGGCACACGGAGAGACTCAGGGTGCATTATCGTCTGGACACACGGGGAGCCGGCAGGGTGCGAGGAGACTTTGTACACAGGGAGACTGAAGGGTGAAAGGAGACTGGGCACACGGGGAGACTGCAGTATGCAGAGAGACAGGGTAAACGGGGAGACTGCAGGATGCATTATAGTCTGGGCACACGGAGAGACTGCAGTGTGCAGAGAGACAGGGCACATGGAGAGACTGTAGGGAGCAATATTGTCTGGGCACACGGGGAGACTGCAGGGTGCATTACAGTCTGGGCAGACGGGGACACTGCAGGGTGCATTATCATCTGAGCATATGGGGAGACTGCAGGTTGCATTATTGTCTGGGCACATGGAGACTGACGGATGCAAAGAAACTGGGCACACGGGGAGACTGCAGGGCGCAGAGAGTCTGGGTAAACGGGGAGACTGCAGGATGCAACGAGACTGGGCACACAGGGAGACTGCAGGGTGCAGAGAGTCTGGGCACACAGGGAGACTGCAGGGTGCAGAGAGTCTGGGCACACAGGGAGACTGCTGGGTGCAGAGAGTCTGGGTACACGGGGAGACTGCAGGGTGCAGAGAGTCTGGGTACACGGGGAGACTGCAGGGTGCAAAGAGACAGGGCACACAGGGAGACTGCAGGATGCAGAGAGTCTGGGTACACGGGGAGACTGCAGGGTGCAGAGAGTCTGGGCACACAGGGAGACTGCAGTATGCAGAGAGTCTGGGTACACGGGGAGACTGCAGGGTGCAGAGAGTCTGGGTACATTGGGAGACTGCAGGGCGTATTATCGTCTGGGCACACGGGGAGACTGCAGGATGCAGAGAGTCTGGGCACACAGGGAGACTGCAGGGTGCAGAGAGTCTGGGTACACGGGGAGACTGCAGGGTGCAGAGAGACAGGGCACATGGGGAGACTGTAGGGAGCAATATTGTCTGGGCACACGGGGAGACTGCAGAGAGACAGGGCACACAGGGAGACTGCAGGATGCATTATAGTCTGGGCATATGGGGAGACTGCAGGGTGCATTATAGTCTGGGCACACGGAGAGACTGCAGTGTGCAGAGAGACAGGGCACATGGAGAGACTGTAGGGAGCAATATTGTCTGGGCACACGGGGAGACTGCAGGGTGCATTACAGTCTGGGCATACAGGGAGACTGCAGGGTGCATTATCGTCTGGGCACACAGGGAGACTGCAGTGTGCAGAGAGACAGGGCACATGGAGAGACTGTAGGGAGCAATATTGTCTGGGCACACGGGGAGACTGCAGGGTGCATTACAGTCTGGGCAGACGGGGACACTGCAGGGTGCATTATCATCTGAGCATATGGGGAGACTGCAGGTTGCATTATTGTCTGGGCACATGGAGACTGACGGATGCAACGAGACTGGGCACACGGGGAGACTGCAGGATGCAAAGAGACAGGGCACAAGGGGACACTGCAGGGCGCATTATCGTCTGAACATATGGGGAGACTGCAGGGTGTATTATAGTCTGGGCACACAGGGAGACTGCAGGGTGCAGAGAGTCTGGGTACACGGGGAGACTGTAGGGTGCAGAGAGTCTGGGTACACGGGGAGACTGCAGGATGCAAAGAAACTGGGCACACGAGGAGACTGCAGTATGCAGAGAGACAGGGCACATGGGGAGACTGTAGGGAGCAATATTGTCTGGGCACACGGGGAGACTGCAGGATGCAAAGAGACTGGGCACAAGGGGACACTGCAGGGAGCATTATCATCTGAGCATATGGGGAGACTGCAGGTTGCATTATTGTCTGGGCACATGGAGACTGACGGATGCAAAGAAACTGGGCACACGGGGAGACTGCAGGATGCAACGAGACTGGGCACACAGGGAGACTGCAGGGTGCAGAGAGTCTGGGCACACAGGGAGACTGCAGGGTGCAGAGAGTCTGGGTACACGGGGAGACTGCAGGGTGCAGAGAGTCTGGGTACACTGGGAGACTGCAGGGTGCAGAGAGACAGGGCACACGGGGACACTGCAGGATGCAAAGAGACAGGGCACAAGGGGACACTGCAGGGCGCATTATCGTCTGAACATACGGGGAGACTGCAGGGTGTATTATAGTCTGGGCACACAGGGAGACTGCAGGGTGCAGAGAGTCTGGGTACACGGGGAGACTGCAGGGTGCAGAGAGTCTGGGTACACGGGGAGACTGCAGGATGCAAAGAAACTGGGCACACGAGGAGACTGCAGTATGCAGAGAGACAGGGCACATGGGGAGACTGTAGGGAGCAATATTGTCTGGGCACACGGGGAGACTGCAGGATGCAAAGAGACTGGGCACAAGGGGACACTGCAGGGCGCATTATCGTCTGAACATATGGGGAGACTGCAGGGTGTATTATAGTCTGGGTACACGGAGAGACAGCAGGGTGCAGAGAGACTGGTCACAAGGGGACACTGCAGGGTGCATTATAGTCTGGGCAGTCGGGGAGACTGCAGGGTGTGTAGAGACTGGGTACAAGGGGAGACTACAGGATGCAAAGAGACTGGGCACAAGGGGACACTGCAGGGCGCATTATCGTCTGAACATACGGGGAGACTGCAGGGTGTATTATAGTCTGGGCACACAGGGAGACTGCAGGGTGCAGAGAGTCTGGGTACACGGGGAGACTGCAGGGTGCAGAGAGTCTGGGTACACGGGGAGACTGCAGGGTGCAAAGAAACTGGGCACACGGGGAGACTGCAGTATGCAGAGAGACAGGGTACACGGGGAGACTGCAGTATGCATTATAGTCTGGGCACACGGAGAGACTGCAGTGTGCAGAGAGACAGGGCACATGGAGAGACTGTAGGGAGCAATATTGTCTGGGCACATGGGGAGACTGCAGGGTGCATGGTAGTCTGGGCACACAGGGAGACTGCAGGGTGCAGAGACACAGGGAGACTGCAGAGTGCGTAGAGACTGGGTACAAGGGGAGACCACAGGATGCAAAGAGACTGGGCACAAGGGGACACTGCAGGGTGCAGAGAGTCTGGGCACACGGGGAGACTGCAGCATACATTATTGTCTGGGCACACGGGGAGACTCAGGGTGCATTATCGTCTGGGCAGTCGGGGAGACTGCAGGGTGCATTATAGTCTGTTTAAACGGGGATACTGCAGGGTGCACAGAGACAGGGCACATGAGGAAACTGCAGGGTGTATTATCGTCTGGGCACACGGGGAGACTATATTGTGTATAATCATTGGCACAAGGGGATACTGCAGGGTGCATTATAGTCTGAGCATACGGGGAGACTGCAGGGTGCATTATAGTCGGGGCACACTGGGAGTCTGCAGGGTGTATTATCGTCAGGACACATGGGGAGACTGCAGGATGCATTATAGTCTGGGTACACGGGGAGACTACAGGATGCAAAGAGACTGGGCACAAAGGGACACTGCAGGGCGCATTATTGTCTGAACGGTGTAGAGTTAGGTAAGGGAGAAATGCAAAGAGACCTAGGAGTCCTAGTTCATCAGTCAATGAAGGTGAATGAGCAAGTGCAACAGGCAGTGAAGAGGGCAAATGGAATGTTGGCCTTTGTTACAAGGGGAATTGAGTACAAGAGCAAGGATGTCCTTTTGCATTTGTACAGGGCCCTGGTGAGACCACACCTGGAATATTGTGTACAGTTTTGGTCTCCAGGTTTAAGGAAGGACATTCTGGCAATTGAGGAAGTGCAGCGTAGATTCACTAGGTTGATTCCTGGGATGGCAGGGCTGTCTTACGCAGAGAGATTGGAGAGATTAGGCTTGTACACACTGGAATTGAGGAGATTGAGAGGGGATCTGATTGAAACGTTTAAGATAATTAAAGGATTTGATAGGATTGAGGCAGGAAATATGTTCCAGATGTTGGGAGAGACCAGTATCAGAGGGCATGGATTGAGAATAAGAGGTCAGTTATTTAAAACAGAGTTGAGGACGAGCTTCTTCTCCCAGAGAGTTGTGCAGGTGTGGAATGCACTGCCTCGGAAGACGGTGGAGGCCAATTCTCTGGATGCTT